>NW_027635131.1:0-36256 GCF_949748355.1 Melanostigma gelatinosum | reverse complement strand
TTAGTTACTTTGGAAAAAAAAATATTTTTTTAGTTACTTTGGAAAAAAAATATTTTTTTAGTTACTTTGGAAAAAAAAATATTTTTTTAGTTTGGAAAAAAAAATATTTTTTTAGTTACTTTGGAAAAAAAAATATTTTTTTAGTTACTTTGGAAAAAAAAATATTTTTTTAGTTACTTTGGAAAAAAAAATATTTTTTTAGTTACTTTGGAAAAAAAAATATTTTTTTAGTTACTTTGGAAAAAAAAAATATTTTTTTAGTTACTTTGGAAAAAAAAATATTTTTTTAGTTACTTTGGAAAAAAAATATTTTTTTAGTTACTTTGGAAAAAAAAAAATTTTTTAGTTACTTTGGAAAAAAAAATATTTTTTTAGTTTCTTTGGAAAAAAAATATTTTTTTTAGTTACTTTGGGAAAAAAAATATTTTTTTAGTTTCTTTGGGAAAAAAAATATTTTTTTAGTTACTTTGGAAAAAAAAAATATTTTTTTAGTTACTTTGGGAAAAAAAATATTTTTTTAGTTACTTTGGAAAAGAAAATATTTTTTTAGTTTCTTTGGAAAAAAAAATATTTTTTTAGTTACTTTGGAAAAAAAAATATTTTTTTAGTTACTTTGGAAAAAAAAATATTTTTTTAGTTAACTTTGGAAAAAAAAATATTTTTTTAGTTACTTTGGAAAAAAAAATATTTTTTAGTTACTTTGGGAAAAAAAATATTTTTTTAGTTACTTTGGAAAAAAAAATATTTTTTTAGTTACTTTGGAAAAAAAATATTTTTTTAGTTACTTTGGAAAAAAAAATATTTTTTTAGTTTGGAAAAAAAAATATTTTTTTAGTTACTTTGGAAAAAAAAATATTTTTTTAGTTACTTTGGAAAAAAAAATATTTTTTTAGTTACTTTGGAAAAAAAAATATTTTTTTAGTTACTTTGGAAAAAAAAATATTTTTTTAGTTACTTTGGAAAAAAAAATATTTTTTTAGTTACTTTGGAAAAAAAAATATTTTTTTAGTTACTTTGGAAAAAAAAATATTTTTTTAGTTACTTTGGGAAAAAAAATATTTTTTTAGTTACTTTGGAAAAAAAAATATTTTTTTAGTTACTTTGGAAAAAAAAATATTTTTTTAGTTACTTTGGAAAAAAAAAATATTTTTTTAGTTACTTTGGAAAAAAAAATATTTTTTTAGTTACTTTGGAAAAAAAAAATATTTTTTTAGTTACTTTGGAAAAAAAAATATTTTTTAGTTACTTTGGAAAAAAAAATATTTTTTTAGTTTCTTTGGAAAATTTTTTTTTTTTTTAGTTACTTTGGAAAAAAAAAATTTTTTTAGTTACTTTGGAAAAAAAAATATTTTTTTAGTTACTTTGGAAAAAAAATATTTTTTTAGTTACTTTGGAAAAAAAAATATTTTTTTAGTTACTTTGGAAAAAAAATATTTTTTTAGTTAACTTTGGAAAAAAAAATATTTTTTTAGTTACTTTGGAAAAAAAAATATTTTTTTAGTTACTTTGGAAAAAAAAATATTTTTTTAGTTACTTTGGAAAAAAAAATATTTTTTTAGTTACTTTGGAAAAAAAAATATTTTTTTAGTTACTTTGGGAAAAAAAATATTTTTTAGTTACTTTGGAAAAAAAAATATTTTTTTAGTTTCTTTGGAAAAAAAATATTTTTTTTAGTTACTTTGGGAAAAAAAATATTTTTTTAGTTTCTTTGGGAAAAAAAATATTTTTTTAGTTACTTTGGAAAAAAAAAATATTTTTTTAGTTACTTTGGGAAAAAAAATATTTTTTTAGTTACTTTGGAAAAAAAATTATTTTTTTAGTTACTTTGGAAAAAAAAATATTTTTTTAGTTAACTTTGGAAAAAAAAATATTTTTTTAGTTACTTTGGAAAAAAAAATATTTTTTTAGTTACTTTGGGAAAAAAAATATTTTTTTAGTTACTTTGGAAAAAAAAATATTTTTTTAGTTACTTTGGAAAAAAAATATTTTTTTAGTTACTTTGGAAAAAAAAATATTTTTTTAGTTTGGAAAAAAAAATATTTTTTTAGTTACTTTGGAAAAAAAAATATTTTTTTAGTTACTTTGGAAAAAAAAATATTTTTTTAGTTACTTTGGAAAAAAAAATATTTTTTTAGTTACTTTGGAAAAAAAAATATTTTTTTAGTTACTTTGGAAAAAAAAATATTTTTTTAGTTACTTTGGAAAAAAAAATATTTTTTTAGTTACTTTGGAAAAAAAATATTTTTTTAGTTACTTTGGAAAAAAAAAAATTTTTTAGTTACTTTGGAAAAAAAAATATTTTTTTAGTTTCTTTGGAAAAAAAATATTTTTTTTAGTTACTTTGGGAAAAAAAATATTTTTTTAGTTTCTTTGGGAAAAAAAATATTTTTTTAGTTACTTTGGAAAAAAAAAATATTTTTTTAGTTACTTTGGGAAAAAAAATATTTTTTTAGTTACTTTGGAAAAGAAAATATTTTTTTAGTTTCTTTGGAAAAAAAAATATTTTTTTAGTTACTTTGGAAAAAAAATTATTTTTTTAGTTACTTTGGAAAAAAAAATATTTTTTTAGTTAACTTTGGAAAAAAAAATATTTTTTTAGTTACTTTGGAAAAAAAAATATTTTTTTAGTTACTTTGGGAAAAAAAATATTTTTTTAGTTACTTTGGAAAAAAAAATATTTTTTTAGTTACTTTGGAAAAAAAATATTTTTTTAGTTACTTTGGAAAAAAAAATATTTTTTTAGTTTGGAAAAAAAAATATTTTTTTAGTTACTTTGGAAAAAAAAATATTTTTTTAGTTACTTTGGAAAAAAAAATATTTTTTTAGTTACTTTGGAAAAAAAAATATTTTTTTAGTTACTTTGGAAAAAAAAATATTTTTTTAGTTACTTTGGAAAAAAAAATATTTTTTTAGTTACTTTGGAAAAAAAAATATTTTTTTAGTTACTTTGGAAAAAAAAATATTTTTTTAGTTACTTTGGGAAAAAAAATATTTTTTTAGTTACTTTGGAAAAAAAAATATTTTTTTAGTTACTTTGGAAAAAAAAATATTTTTTTAGTTACTTTGGAAAAAAAAAATATTTTTTTAGTTACTTTGGAAAAAAAAATATTTTTTTAGTTACTTTGGAAAAAAAAAATATTTTTTTAGTTACTTTGGAAAAAAAAATATTTTTTAGTTACTTTGGAAAAAAAAATATTTTTTTAGTTTCTTTGGAAAATTTTTTTTTTTTTAGTTACTTTGGAAAAAAAAAATTTTTTTAGTTACTTTGGAAAAAAAAATATTTTTTTAGTTACTTTGGAAAAAAAATATTTTTTTAGTTACTTTGGAAAAAAAAAAATTTTTTAGTTACTTTGGAAAAAAAAATATTTTTTTAGTTTCTTTGGAAAAAAAATATTTTTTTTAGTTACTTTGGGAAAAAAAATATTTTTTTAGTTTCTTTGGGAAAAAAAATATTTTTTTAGTTACTTTGGAAAAAAAAAATATTTTTTTAGTTACTTTGGGAAAAAAAATATTTTTTTAGTTACTTTGGAAAAGAAAATATTTTTTTAGTTTCTTTGGAAAAAAAAATATTTTTTTAGTTACTTTGGAAAAAAAATTATTTTTTTAGTTACTTTGGAAAAAAAAATATTTTTTTAGTTAACTTTGGAAAAAAAAATATTTTTTTAGTTACTTTGGAAAAAAAAATATTTTTTTAGTTACTTTGGGAAAAAAAATATTTTTTTAGTTACTTTGGAAAAAAAAATATTTTTTTAGTTACTTTGGAAAAAAAATATTTTTTTAGTTACTTTGGAAAAAAAAATATTTTTTTAGTTTGGAAAAAAAAATATTTTTTTAGTTACTTTGGAAAAAAAAATATTTTTTTAGTTACTTTGGAAAAAAAAATATTTTTTTAGTTACTTTGGAAAAAAAAATATTTTTTTAGTTACTTTGGAAAAAAAAATATTTTTTTAGTTACTTTGGAAAAAAAAATATTTTTTTAGTTACTTTGGAAAAAAAAATATTTTTTTAGTTACTTTGGAAAAAAAAATATTTTTTTAGTTACTTTGGGAAAAAAAATATTTTTTTAGTTACTTTGGAAAAAAAAATATTTTTTTAGTTACTTTGGAAAAAAAAATATTTTTTTAGTTACTTTGGAAAAAAAAAATATTTTTTTAGTTACTTTGGAAAAAAAAATATTTTTTTAGTTACTTTGGAAAAAAAAAATATTTTTTTAGTTACTTTGGAAAAAAAAATATTTTTTAGTTACTTTGGAAAAAAAAATATTTTTTTAGTTTCTTTGGAAAATTTTTTTTTTTTTAGTTACTTTGGAAAAAAAAAATTTTTTTAGTTACTTTGGAAAAAAAAATATTTTTTTAGTTTCTTTGGAAAGAAAATTTTTTTTTTAGTTACTTTGGAAAAAAAAAAAATTTTTTAGTTTCTTTGGGAAAAAAAATATTTTTTTAGTTACTTTGGAAAAAAAAATATTTTTTTAGTTACTTTGGAAAAAAAAATATTTTTTTAGTTACTTTGGAAAAAAAAATATTTTTTTAGTTTCTTTGGAAAAAAAAATATTTTTTTAGTTACTTTGGAAAAAAAAATATTTTTTTAGTTACTTTGGAAAAAAAAATATTTTTTTAGTTACTTTGGAAAAAAAAATATTTTTTTAGTTACTTTGGAAAAAAAAATATTTTTTTAGTTACTTTGGAAAAAAAAAAATTTTTTTAGTTACTTTGGAAAAAAAAATATTTTTTTAGTTACTTTGGAAAAAAAAATATTTTTTTAGTTACTTTGGAAAAAAAAATATTTTTTAAGTTACTTTGGAAAAAAAAATATTTTTTTAGTTACTTTGGAAAAAAAAATATTTTTTTAGTCACTTTGGAAAAAAAAATATTTTTTTAGTTACTTTGGAAAAAAAAATATTTTTTTAGTTACTTTGGAAAAAAAAATATTTTTTTAGTTACTTTGGAAAAAAAAATATTTTTTTAGTTACTTTGGAAAAAAAAATATTTTTTAGTTACTTTGGAAGAAAAAATATTTTTTTAGTTTCTTTGGAAAAAAAAAATATTTTTTTAGTTACTTTGGGAAAAAAAATATTTTTTTAGTTACTTTGGAAAAAAAAATATTTTTTTAGTTTCTTTGGAAAAAAAAATATTCTTTTAGTTACTTTGGAAAAAAAAAATATTTTTTTAGTTACTTTGGAAAAAAAAATTTTTTTTTAGTTACTTTGGAAAAAAAAATATTTTTTTAGTTACTTTGGGAAAAAAAATATTTTTTTAGTTACTTTGGAAAAAAAATTTTTTTTTTAGTTACTTTGGAAAAAAATATTTTTTTTTAGTTACTTTGGAAAAAAAAATATTTTTTTAGTTACTTTGGAAAAAAAAATATTTTTTTAGTTACTTTGGGAAAAAAAATATTTTTTTAGTTACTTTGGAAAAAAAAATATTTTTTTAGTTACTTTGGAAAAAAAAATATTTTTTAGTTACTTTGGAAAAAAAAATATTTTTTTAGTTTCTTTGGAAAAAAAATATTTTTTTTAGTTACTTTGGGAAAAAAAATATTTTTTTAGTTTCTTTGGGAAAAAAAATATTTTTTTAGTTACTTTGGAAAAAAAAAATATTTTTTTAGTTACTTTGGGAAAAAAAATATTTTTTTAGTTACTTTGGAAAAAAAAATATTTTTTTAGTTTCTTTGGAAAAAAAAATATTTTTTTAGTTACTTTGGAAAAAAAAATATTTTTTTAGTTACTTTGGAAAAAAAATATTTTTTTAGTTAACTTTGGAAAAAAAAATATTTTTTTAGTTACTTTGGAAAAAAAAATATTTTTTTAGTTACTTTGGAAAAAAAAATATTTTTTTAGTTACTTTGGAAAAAAAAATATTTTTTTAGTTACTTTGGAAAAAAAAATATTTTTTTAGTTACTTTGGAAAAAAAAATATTTTTTAGTTACTTTGGAAAAAAAAATATTTTTTTAGTTTCTTTGGAAAAAAAATATTTTTTTTAGTTACTTTGGGAAAAAAAATATTTTTTTAGTTTCTTTGGGAAAAAAAATATTTTTTTAGTTACTTTGGAAAAAAAAAATATTTTTTTAGTTACTTTGGGAAAAAAAATATTTTTTTAGTTACTTTGGAAAAAAAAATATTTTTTTAGTTTCTTTGGAAAAAAAAATATTTTTTTAGTTACTTTGGAAAAAAAATTATTTTTTTAGTTACTTTGGAAAAAAAAATATTTTTTTAGTTAACTTTGGAAAAAAAAATATTTTTTTAGTTACTTTGGAAAAAAAAATATTTTTTTAGTTACTTTGGGAAAAAAAATATTTTTTTAGTTACTTTGGAAAAAAAAATATTTTTTTAGTTACTTTGGAAAAAAAATATTTTTTTAGTTACTTTGGAAAAAAAAATATTTTTTTAGTTTGGAAAAAAAAATATTTTTTTAGTTACTTTGGAAAAAAAAATATTTTTTTAGTTACTTTGGAAAAAAAAATATTTTTTTAGTTACTTTGGAAAAAAAAATATTTTTTTAGTTACTTTGGAAAAAAATATATTTTTTAGTTACTTTGGAAAAAAAAATATTTTTTTAGTTTCTTTGGAAAAAAAATATTTTTTTTAGTTACTTTGGGAAAAAAAATATTTTTTTAGTTTCTTTGGGAAAAAAAATATTTTTTTAGTTACTTTGGAAAAAAAATATATTTTTTTAGTTACTTTGGGAAAAAAAATATTTTTTTAGTTACTTTGGAAAAGAAAATATTTTTTTAGTTTCTTTGGAAAAAAAAATATTTTTTTAGTTACTTTGGAAAAAAAATTATTTTTTTAGTTACTTTGGAAAAAAAAATATTTTTTTAGTTAACTTTGGAAAAAAAAATATTTTTTTAGTTACTTTGGAAAAAAAAATATTTTTTTAGTTACTTTGGGAAAAAAAATATTTTTTTAGTTACTTTGGAAAAAAAAATATATTTTTAGTTACTTTGGAAAAAAAATATTTTTTTAGTTACTTTGGAAAAAAAAATATTTTTTTAGTTTGGAAAAAAAAATATTTTTTTAGTTACTTTGGAAAAAAAAATATTTTTTTAGTTACTTTGGAAAAAAAAATATTTTTTTAGTTACTTTGGAAAAAAAAATATTTTTTTAGTTACTTTGGAAAAAAAAATATTTTTTTAGTTACTTTGGAAAAAAAAATATTTTTTTAGTTACTTTGGAAAAAAAAATATTTTTTTAGTTACTTTGGAAAAAAAAATATTTTTTTAGTTACTTTGGGAAAAAAAATATTTTTTTAGTTACTTTGGAAAAAAAAATATTTTTTTAGTTACTTTGGAAAAAAAAATATTTTTTTAGTTACTTTGGAAAAAAAAATATTTTTTTAGTTACTTTGGAAAAAAAAATATTTTTTTAGTTACTTTGGAAAAAAAAAATATTTTTTTAGTTACTTTGGAAAAAAAAATATTTTTTAGTTACTTTGGAAAAAAAAATATTTTTTTAGTTTCTTTGGAAAAAAATTTTTTTTTTAGTTACTTTGGAAAAAAAATTTTTTTTTAGTTACTTTGGAAAAAAAAATATTTTTTTAGTTTCTTTGGAAAGAAAATTTTTTTTTTAGTTACTTTGGAAAAGAAAAAAAATTTTTAGTTTCTTTGGGAAAAAAAATATTTTTTTAGTTACTTTGGAAAAAAATATATTTTTTTAGTTACTTTGGAAAAAAAAATATTTTTTTAGTTACTTTGGAAAAAAAAATATTTTTTTAGTTTCTTTGGAAAAAAAAATATTTTTTTAGTTACTTTGGAAAAAAAAATATTTTTTTAGTTACTTTGGAAAAAAAATATTTTTTTAGTTACTTTGGAAAAAAAAATATTTTTTTAGTTACTTTGGAAAAAAAAATATTTTTTTAGTTACTTTGGAAAAAAAAATATTTTTTTAGTTACTTTGGAAAAAAAAATATTTTTTTAGTTACTTTGGAAAAAAAAATATTTTTTTAGTTACTTTGGAAAAAAAAATATTTTTTTAGTTACTTTGGAAAAAAAAATATTTTTTTAGTTACTTTGGAAAAAAAAATATTTTTTTAGTTACTTTGGGAAAAAAAATATTTTTTTAGTTACTTTGGAAAAAAAAATATTTTTTTAGTTACTTTGGAAAAAAAAATATTTTTTTAGTTACTTTGGAAAAAAAAATATTTTTTTAGTTACTTTGGAAAAAAAAATATTTTTTTAGTTACTTTGGAAAAAAAAAATATTTTTTTAGTTACTTTGGAAAAAAAAATATTTTTTAGTTACTTTGGAAAAAAAAATATTTTTTTAGTTTCTTTGGAAAAAAATTTTTTTTTTTAGTTACTTTGGAAAAAATTTTTTTTTTTAGTTACTTTGGAAAAAAAAATATTTTTTTAGTTTCTTTGGAAAGAAAATTTTTTTTTTAGTTACTTTGGCAAAAAAAAATTTTTTTTAGTTTCTTTGGGAAAAAAAATTTTTTTTTAGTTACTTTGGAAAAAAATATATTTTTTTAGTTACTTTGGAAAAAAAAATATTTTTTTAGTTACTTTGGAAAAAAAAATATTTTTTTAGTTTCTTTGGAAAAAAAAATATTTTTTTAGTTACTTTGGAAAAAAAAATATTTTTTTAGTTACTTTGGAAAAAAAATATTTTTTTAGTTACTTTGGAAAAAAAAATATTTTTTTAGTTACTTTGGAAAAAAAAATATTTTTTTAGTTACTTTGGAAAAAAAAAAAATTTTTTTAGTTACTTTGGAAAAAAAAATATTTTTTTAGTTACTTTGGAAAAAAAAATATTTTTTTAGTTACTTTGGAAAAAAAAATATTTTTTAAGTTACTTTGGAAAAAAAAATATTTTTTTAGTTACTTTGGAAAAAAAAATATTTTTTTAGTTACTTTGGAAAAAAAAATATTTTTTAGTTACTTTGGAAAAAAAAATATTTTTTTAGTTACTTTGGGAAAAAAAATATTTTTTTAGTTACTTTGGAAAAAAAAATATTTTTTTAGTTTCTTTGGAAAAAAATTATTTTTTTTAGTTACTTTGGAAAAAAAAATATTTTTTTAGTTTCTTTGGAAAAAAAAATATTTTTTTAGTTACTTTGGAAAACAAAATATTTTTTTAGTTACTTTGGAAAAAAAAATATTTTTTTAGTTACTTTGGAAAAAAAAATATTTTTTTAGTTACTTTGGAAAAAAAAATATTTTTTTAGTTTCTTTGGAAAAAAAAATATTTTTTTAGTTACTTTGGGGAAAAAAATATTTTTTTAGTTTCTTTGGAAAGAAAATTTTTTTTTTAGTTACTTTGGAAAAAAAATTTTTTTTTTAGTTTCTTTGGGAAAAAAAATATTTTTTTAGTTACTTTGGAAAAAAATATATTTTTTTAGTTACTTTGGAAAAAAAAATATTTTTTTAGTTACTTTGGAAAAAAAAATATTTTTTTAGTTTCTTTGGAAAAAAAAATATTTTTTTAGTTACTTTGGAAAAAAAAATATTTTTTTAGTTACTTTGGAAAAAAAATATTTTTTTAGTTACTTTGGAAAAAAAAATATTTTTTTAGTTACTTTGGAAAAAAAAATATT
Source organism: Melanostigma gelatinosum (assembly GCF_949748355.1). Taxonomy (NCBI): domain Eukaryota; kingdom Metazoa; phylum Chordata; class Actinopteri; order Perciformes; family Zoarcidae; genus Melanostigma; species Melanostigma gelatinosum. Next base: position 26,729 of record NW_027635131.1, on the reverse strand, counting down.
TTTTTAGTTACTTTGGAAAAAAAAATTTTTTTTAGTTACTTTGGAAAAAAAAATATTTTTTTAGTTACTTTGGAAAAAAAAATATTTTTTTAGTTACTTTGGAAAAAAAAATATTTTTTTAGTTACTTTGGAAAAAAAAATATTTTTTTAGTTTCTTTGGAAAAAAAAATATTTTTTTAGTTACTTTGGGGAAAAAAATATTTTTTTAGTTTCTTTGGAAAGAAAATTTTTTTTTTAGTTACTTTGGAAAAAAAATTTTTTTTTTAGTTTCTTTGGGAAAAAAAATATTTTTTTAGTTACTTTGGAAAAAAATATATTTTTTTAGTTACTTTGGAAAAAAAAATATTTTTTTAGTTACTTTGGAAAAAAATATATTTTTTTAGTTTCTTTGGAAAAAAATATATTTTTTTAGTTACTTTGGAAAAAAAAATATTTTTTTAGTTACTTTGGAAAAAAAATATTTTTTTAGTTACTTTGGAAAAAAAAATATTTTTTTAGTTACTTTGGAAAAAAAAATATTTTTTTAGTTACTTTGGAAAAAAAATTTTTTTTTTAGTTACTTTGGAAAAAAAAATATTTTTTTAGTTACTTTGGAAAAAAAAATATTTTTTTAGTTACTTTGGAAAAAAAAATATTTTTTTAGTTACTTTGGAAAAAAAAATATTTTTTTAGTTACTTTGGAAAAAAAAATATTTTTTTAGTTACTTTGGGAAAAAAAATATTTTTTAGTTACTTTGGAAAAAAAAATATTTTTTTAGTTACTTTGGGAAAAAAATATTTTTTTAGTTAATTTGGAAAAAAAAATATTTTTTTAGTTTCTTTGGAAAAAAATTATTTTTTTTAGTTACTTTGGAGAAAAAAAATATTTTTTTAGTTTCTTTGGAAAAAAAAATATTTTTTTAGTTACTTTGGAAAACAAAATATTTTTTTAGTTACTTTGGAAAAAAAAAAATTTTTTTAGTTACTTTGGAAAAAAAAATATTTTTTTAGTTACTTTGGAAAAAAAAATATTTTTTTAGTTTCTTTGGGAAAAAAAATATTTTTTTAGTTACTTTGGAAAAAAAAAAATATTTTTTTAGTTACTTTGGGAAAAAAAATATTTTTTTAGTTACTTTGGAAAAAAAAATATTTTTTTAGTTTCTTTGGAAAAAAAAATATTTTTTTAGTTTCTTTGGAAAAAAAATTATTTTTTTAGTTACTTTCGAAAAAAAAAATTTTTTTTAGTTACTTTGGAAAAAAAAATATTTTTTTAGTTACTTTGGAAAAAAAAATATTTTTTTAGTTACTTTGGAAAAATTTTTTTTTTTTTAGTTACTTTGGAAAAAAAAATATTTTTTTAGTTACTTTGGAAAAAAAAATATTTTTTTAGTTACTTTGGAAAAAAAAATATTTTTTTAGTTACTTTGGAAAAAAAAATATTTTTTTAGTTACTTTGGAAAAAAAAATATTTTTTTAGTTACTTTGGAAAAAAAAATATTTTTTTAGTTACTTTGGAAAAAAAATATTTTTTTAGTTACTTTGGAAAAAAAAATATTTTTTTAGTTACTTTGGAAAAAAAAATTTTTTTTTAGTTACTTTGGAAAAAAGAATATTTTTTTAGTTACTTTGGAAAAAAAATATTTTTTTAGTTTCTTTGGAAAAAAAATATATTTTTAGTTACTTTGGAAAAAAAAATATTTTTTTAGTTACTTTGGAAAAAAAAATATTTTTTTAGTTACTTTGGAAAAAAAAATATTTTTTTAGTTACTTTGGAAAAAAAAAATATTTTTTTAGTTACTTTGGGAAAAAAAATATTTTTTTAGTTACTTTGGAAAAAAAAATATTTTTTTAGTTTCTTTGGAAAAAAAAATATTTTTTTAGTTACTTTGGAAAACAAAATATTTTTTTAGTTACTTTGGAAAAAAAAATATTTTTTTAGTTACTTTGGAAAAAAAAATATTTTTTTAGTTACTTTGGAAAAAAAAATATGTTTTTAGTTTCTTTGGGAAAAAAAATATTTTTTTAGTTACTTTGGAAAAAAAAATATTTTTTTAGTTTCTTTGGAAAAAAAAATATTTTTTTAGTTACTTTGGAAAAAAAATATTTTTTTAGTTACTTTGGAAAAAAAAATATTTTTTTAGTTACTTTGGAAAAAAAAATATTTTTTTAGTTACTTTGGAAAAAAAAATATTTTTTTAGTTACTTTGGGAAAAAAAATATTTTTTTAGTTACTTTGGAAAAAAAAATATTTTTTTAGTTACTTTGGAAAAAAAAATATTTTTTTAGTTACTTTGGAAAAAAAAATATTTTTTTAGTTTCTTTGGAAAAAAAAATATTTTTTTAGTTACTTTGGAAAAAAAAATATTTTTTTAGTTACTTTGGAAAAAAAAATATTTTTTTAGTTACTTTGGAAAAAAAAATATTTTTTTAGTTACTTTGGAAAAAAAAATATTTTTTTAGTTACTTTGGAAAAAAAAAAAAATTTTTAGTTACTTTGGAAAAAAAAATATTTTTTTAGTTACTTTGGAAAAAAAAATATTTTTTTAGTTACTTTGGAAAAAAAAATATTTTTTTAGTTACTTTGGAAAAAAAAAATTTTTTTAGTTACTTTGGAAAAAAAAATATTTTTTTAGTTACTTTGGAAAAAAAAATATTTTTTAGTTACTTTGGAAAAAAAAATATTTTTTTAGTTACTTTGGGAAAAAAAATATTTTTTTAGTTACTTTGGAAAAAAAAAATTTTTTTTAGTTTCTTTGGGAAAAAAAATATTTTTTTAGTTACTTTGGAAAAAAATATATTTTTTTAGTTACTTTGGAAAAAAAATATATTTTTAGTTACTTTGGAAAAAAATATATTTTTTTAGTTTCTTTGGAAAAAAAAATATTTTTTTAGTTACTTTGGAAAAAAAAATATTTTTTTAGTTACTTTGGAAAAAAAATATTTTTTTAGTTACTTTGGAAAAAAAAATATTTTTTTAGTTACTTTGGAAAAAAAAATATTTTTTTAGTTACTTTGGAAAAAAAAAATTTTTTTTAGTTACTTTGGAAAAAAAAATATTTTTTTAGTTACTTTGGAGAAAAAAAATATTTTTTTAGTTTCTTTGGAAAAAAAAATATTTTTTTAGTTACTTTGGAAAACAAAATATTTTTTTAGTTACTTTGGAAAAAAAAAAATTTTTTTAGTTACTTTGGAAAAAAAAATATTTTTTTAGTTACTTTGGAAAAAAAAATATTTTTTTAGTTTCTTTGGGAAAAAAAATATTTTTTTAGTTACTTTGGAAAAAAAAAATATTTTTTTAGTTACTTTGGGAAAAAAAATATTTTTTTAGTTACTTTGGAAAAAAAAATATTTTTTTAGTTTCTTTGGAAAAAAAAATATTTTTTTAGTTACTTTGGAAAAAAAATTATTTTTTTAGTTACTTTCGAAAAAAAAAATTTTTTTTAGTTACTTTGGAAAAAAAAATATTTTTTTAGTTACTTTGGAAAAAAAAATATTTTTTTAGTTACTTTGGAAAATTTTTTTTTTTTTTAGTTACTTTGGAAAAAAAAATATTTTTTTAGTTACTTTGGAAAAAAAAATATTTTTTTAGTTACTTTGGAAAAAAAAATATTTTTTTAGTTACTTTGGAAAAAAAAATATTTTTTTAGTTACTTTGGAAAAAAATATATTTTTTTAGTTACTTTGGAAAAAAAAATATTTTTTTAGTTACTTTGGAAAAAAAATATTTTTTTAGTTACTTTGGAAAAAAAAAATATTTTTTTAGTTACTTTGGAAAAAAAAATTTTTTTTTAGTTACTTTGGAAAAAAAAATATTTTTTTAGTTACTTTGGAAAAAAAATATTTTTTTAGTTTCTTTGGAAAAAAAAAAATTTTTTTAGTTACTTTGGAAAAAAAAATATTTTTTTAGTTACTTTGGAAAAAAAATATATTTTTAGTTACTTTGGAAAAAAAAATATTTTTTTAGTTACTTTGGAAAAAAAAATATTTTTTTAGTTACTTTGGAAAAAAAAATATTTTTTTAGTTACTTTGGAAAAAAAAAATATTTTTTTAGTTACTTTGGGAAAAAAAATATTTTTTTAGTTACTTTGGAAAAAAAAAATATTTTTTTAGTTTCTTTGGAAAAAAAAATATTTTTTTAGTTACTTTGGAAAACAAAATATTTTTTTAGTTACTTTGGAAAAAAAAATATTTTTTTAGTTACTTTGGAAAAAAAAATATTTTTTTAGTTACTTTGGAAAAAAAAATATGTTTTTAGTTTCTTTGGGAAAAAAAATATTTTTTTAGTTACTTTGGAAAAAAAATATTTTTTTAGTTTCTTTGGAAAAAAAAATATTTTTTTAGTTACTTTGGAAAAAAAATATTTTTTTAGTTACTTTGGAAAAAAAAATATTTTTTTAGTTACTTTGGAAAAAAAAATATTTTTTTAGTTACTTTGGAAAAAAAAATATTTTTTTAGTTACTTTGGGAAAAAAAATATTTTTTTAGTTACTTTGGAAAAAAAAATATTTTTTTAGTTACTTTGGAAAAAAAAATATTTTTTTAGTTACTTTGGAAAAAAAAATATTTTTTTAGTTTCTTTGGAAAAAAAAATATTTTTTTAGTTACTTTGGAAAAAAAAATATTTTTTTAGTTACTTTGGAAAAAAAAATATTTTTTTAGTTACTTTGGAAAAAAAAATATTTTTTTAGTTACTTTGGAAAAAAAAATATTTTTTTAGTTACTTTGGAAAAAAAAAAAATTTTTTAGTTACTTTGGAAAAAAAAATATTTTTTTAGTTACTTTGGAAAAAAAAATATTTTTTTAGTTACTTTGGAAAAAAAAATATTTTTTTAGTTACTTTGGAAAAAAAAAAATTTTTTTTAGTTACTTTGGAAAAAAAAATATTTTTTTAGTTACTTTGGAAAAAAAAATATTTTTTAGTTACTTTGGAAAAAAAAATATTTTTTTAGTTACTTTGGGGAAAAAAATATTTTTTTAGTTACTTTGGAAAAAAAAATATTTTTTTAGTTTCTTTGGAAAAAAAATATTTTTTTTAGTTACTTTGGAAAAAAAATTATTTTTTTAGTTTCTTTGGAAAAAAAAATATTTTTTTAGTTACTTTGGAAAACAAAATATTTTTTTAGTTACTTTGGAAAAAAAAATATTTTTTTAGTTACTTTGGAAAAAAAAATATTTTTTTAGTTACTTTGGAAAAAAAAATATTTTTTTAGTTTCTTTGGAAAAAAAAATATTTTTTTAGTTACTTTGGGGAAAAAAATATTTTTTTAGTTTCTTTGGAAAGAAAATTTTTTTTTTTTAGTTACTTTGGAAAAAAATTTTTTTTTTTAGTTTCTTTGGGAAAAAAATATTTTTTTAGTTACTTTGGAAAAAAAAATATTTTTTTAGTTACTTTGGAAAAAAAAATATTTTTTTAGTTACTTTGGAAAAAAAAATATTTTTTTAGTTACTTTGGAAAAAAAAAATTTTTTTTAGTTACTTTGGAAAAAAAAATATTTTTTTAGTTACTTTGGAAAAAAAAATATTTTTTTATTTACTTTGGAAAAAAAAATATTTTTTTAGTTACTTTGGAAAAAAAAATATTTTTTTAGTTACTTTGGAAAAAAAAATATTTTTTTAGTTACTTTGGGAAAAAAAATATTTTTTAGTTACTTTGGAAAAAAAAATATTTTTTTAGTTACTTTGGGAAAAAAAATATTTTTTTAGTTACTTTGGAAAAAAAAATATTTTTTTAGTTTCTTTGGAAAAAAATTATTTTTTTTAGTTACTTTGGAAAAAAAAATATTTTTTTAGTTTCTTTGGAAAAAAAAATATTTTTTTAGTTACTTTGGAAAACAAAATATTTTTTTAGTTACTTTGGAAAAAAAAATATTTTTTTAGTTACTTTGGAAAAAAAAATATTTTTTTAGTTACTTTGGAAAAAAAAATATTTTTTTAGTTTCTTTGGAAAAAAAATATTTTTTTAGTTACTTTGGGGAAAAAAATATTTTTTTAGTTTCTTTGGAAAGAAAATTTTTTTTTTAGTTACTTTGGAAAAAAAATTTTTTTTTTAGTTTCTTTGGGAAAAAAAATATTTTTTTAGTTACTTTGGAAAAAAATATATTTTTTTAGTTACTTTGGAAAAAAAAATATTTTTTTAGTTACTTTGGAAAAAAAAATATTTTTTTAGTTTCTTTGGAAAAAAAAATATTTTTTTAGTTACTTTGGAAAAAAAAATATTTTTTTAGTTACTTTGGAAAAAAAAATATTTTTTTAGTTACTTTGGAAAAAAAAATATTTTTTTAGTTACTTTGGAAAAAAAATATTTTTTTAGTTACTTTGGAAAAAAAAAAAAATTTTTAGTTACTTTGGAAAAAAAAATTTTTTTTAGTTACTTTGGAAAAAAAAAAATTTTTTAGTTACTTTGGAAAAAAAAAAATTTTTTTAGTTACTTTGGAAAAAAAAATATTTTTTTAGTTTACTTTGGAAAAAAAAATATTTTTTTAGTTACTTTGGAAAAAAAAATATTTTTTAGTTACTTTGGAAAAAAAAATATTTTTTTAGTTACTTTGGGAAAAAAATATTTTTTTAGTTACTTTGGAAAAAAAAATATTTTTTTAGTTTCTTTGGAAAAAAATTATTTTTTTTTGTTACTTTGGAAAAAAAAATATTTTTTTAGTTTCTTTGGAAAAAAAAATATTTTTTTAGTTACTTTGGAAAACAAAATATTTTTTTAGTTACTTTGGAAAAAAATTTATTTTTTTAGTTACTTTCGAAAAAAAAATATTTTTTTAGTTACTTTGGAAAAAAAAATATTTTTTTAGTTTCTTTGGGAAAAAAAATATTTTTTTAGTTACTTTGGAAAAAAAAAATATTTTTTTAGTTACTTTGGGAAAAAAAATATTTTTTTAGTTACTTTGGAAAAAAAAATATTTTTTTAGTTTCTTTGGAAAAAAAAATATTTTTTTAGTTACTTTGGAAAAAAATTTATTTTTTTAGTTACTTTCGAAAATTTTTTTTTATTTTTAGTTACTTTGGAAAAAAAAATTTTTTTAGTTACTTTGGAAAAAAAAATATTTTTTTAGTTACTTTGGAAAAAAAAATATTTTTTTAGTTACTTTGGAAAAAAAAATATTTTTTTAGTTACTTTGGAAAAAAAAATATTTTTTTAGTTACTTTGGAAAAAAAAATATTTTTTTAGTTACTTTGGAAAAAAAAATATTTTTTTAGTTACTTTGGAAAAAAAAATATTTTTTTAGTTACTTTGGAAAAAAAAAATTTTTTTTAGTTACTTTGGAAAAAAAAATATTTTTTTAGTTACTTTGGAAAAAAAAAATTTTTTTAGTTTCTTTGGAAAAAAAAAAAAATTTTTAGTTACTTTGGAAAAAAAATTTTTTTTTTAGTTACTTTGGAAAAAAAAATATATTTTTAGTTACTTTGGAAAAAAAAATATTTTTTTAGTTACTTTGGAAAAAAAAATATTTTTTTAGTTACTTTGGAAAAAAAAATATTTTTTTAGTTACTTTGGAAAAAAAAATATTTTTTTAGTTACTTTGGGAAAAAAAATATTTTTTTAGTTACTTTGGAAAAAAAATATTTTTTTAGTTTCTTTGGAAAAAAAAATATTTTTTTAGTTTCTTTGGAAAAAAAAAAAATTTTTTAGTTACTTTGGGAAAAAAAATATTTTTTTAGTTACTTTGGAAAAAAAAATATTTTTTTAGTTACTTTGGAAAAAAAAATATTTTTTTAGTTACTTTGGAAAAAAAAAAATTTTTTTAGTTACTTTGGAAAAAAAAATATTTTTTTAGTTACTTTGGAAAAAAAAATATTTTTTTAGTTACTTTGGAAAAAAAAAATTTTTTTTAGTTACTTTGGAAAAAAAAATATTTTTTAGTTACTTTGGAAAAAAAAATATTTTTTTAGTTTCTTTGGAAAAAAAAATTTTTTTTTAGTTACTTTGGAAAAAAAAATATTTTTTTAGTTACTTTGGAAAAAAAAATATTTTTTTAGTTACTTTGGAAAAAAAATTTTTTTTTTAGTTACTTTGGAAAAAAAAAAAAATTTTAGTTACTTTGGAAAAAAAAATATTTTTTTAGTTACTTTGGAAAAAAAAATATTTTTTTAGTTACTTTGGAAAAAAAAATATTTTTTTAGTTACTTTGGAAAAAAAAATATTTTTTTAGTTACTTTGGAAAAAAAAATATTTTTTAGTTACTTTGGAAAAAAAAATATTTTTTTAGTTACTTTGGGAAAAAAAATATTTTTTTAGTTACTTTGGAAAAAAAAATATTTTTTTAGTTTCTTTGGAAAATTTTTTTTTTTTTTAGTTACTTTGGAAAAAAAAATATTTTTTTAGTTACTTTGGAAAAAAAAATTTTTTTTTAGTTACTTTGGAAAAAAAAATATTTTTTTAGTTACTTTGGAAAAAAAAATATTTTTTTAGTTACTTTGGAAAAAAAAATTTTTTTTAGTTACTTTGGAAAAAAAAATATTTTTTTAGTTACTTTGGGAAAAAAAATATTTTTTTAGTTACTTTGGAAAAAAAAATATTTTTTTAGTTTCTTTCGAAATTTTTTTTTTTTTTAGTTACTTTGGAAAAAAAAATATTTTTTTAGTTTCTTTGGAAAAAAAATATTTTTTTAGTTACTTTGGAAAAAAAATATTTTTTTAGTTACTTTGGAAAAAAATATATTTTTTTAGTTACTTTGGAAAAAAAAATATTTTTTTAGTTACTTTGGAAAAAAAAATATTTTTTTAGTTTCTTTGGAAAAAAAATATTTTTTTAGTTACTTTGGGAAAAAAAAATATTTTTTTAGTTACTTTGGAAAAAAATATATTTTTTTAGTTACTTTGGAAAAAAAAATATTTTTTTAGTTACTTTGGAAAAAAAAATATTTTTTTAGTTACTTTGGAAAAAAAAATATTTTTTTAGTTACTTTGGAAAAAAAAATATTTTTTTAGTTACTTTGGAAAAAAAAATATTTTTTTAGTTACTTTGGAAAAAAAAATATTTTTTTAGTTACTTTGGAAAAAAAAATATTTTTTTAGTTACTTTGGAAAAAAAAATATTTTTTTAGTTACTTTGGAAAAAAAAATATTTTTTAGTTACTTTGGAAGAAAAAATATTTTTTTAGTTTCTTTGGAAAAAAAAATATTTTTTTAGTTACTTTGGAAAAAAAAATATTGTTTTAGTTTCTTTGGGAAAAAAAATATTTTTTTAGTTACTTTGGAAAAAAAAAATATTTTTTTAGTTACTTTGGGAAAAAAAATATTTTTTTAGTTACTTTGGAAAAAAAAATATTTTTTTAGTTACTTTGGAAAAAAAAATATTTTTTTAGTTACTTTGGAAAAAAATTTTTTTTTTTAGTTACTTTGGAAAAAAAAATATTTTTTTAGTTACTTTGGAAGAAAAAATATTTTTTTAGTTTCTTTGGAAAAAAAATATTTTTTTTAGTTACTTTGGAAAAAAAAATATTTTTTTAGTTACTTTGGAAAAAAAAATATTTTTTTAGTTACTTTGGAAAAAAAAATATTTTTTTAGTTACTTTGGAAAAAAAAATATTTTTTAGTTACTTTGGAAGAAAAAATATTTTTTTAGTTTCTTTGGAAAAAAAAATATTTTTTTAGTTACTTTGGAAAAAAAAATATTGTTTTAGTTTCTTTGGGAAAAAAAATATTTTTTTAGTTACTTTGGAAAAAAAAAATATTTTTTTAGTTACTTTGGGAAAAAAAATATTTTTTTAGTTACTTTGGAAAAAAAAATATTTTTTTAGTTACTTTGGAAAAAAAAATATTTTTTTAGTTACTTTGGAAAAAAATTTTTTTTTTTAGTTACTTTGGAAAAAAAAATATTTTTTTAGTTACTTTGGAAGAAAAAATATTTTTTTAGTTTCTTTGGAAAAAAAATATTTTTTTTAGTTACTTTGGAAAAAAAAATATTTTTTTAGTTTCTTTGGGAAAAAAAATATTTTTTTAGTTACTTTGGAAAAAAAAATATTTTTTTAGTTACTTTGGAAAAAAAAATATTTTTTTAGTTACTTTGGAAAAAAAAATATTTTTTTAGTTACTTTGGAAAAAAAAAAAAATTTTTAGTTACTTTGGAAAAAAAAAAAATTTTTTAGTTACTTTGGAAAAAAAAATATTTTTTTAGTTACTTTGGAAAAAAAAATATTTTTTTAGTTACTTTGGAAAAAAAAAATTTTTTTAGTTACTTTGGAAAAAAAAATATTTTTTTAGTTACTTTGGAAAAAAAAATATTTTTTTAGTTACTTTGGAAACAAAAATATTTTTTTAGTTACTTTGGAAAAAAAAATATTTTTTTAGTTACTTTGGAAAAAAAAAATATTTTTTTAGTTACTTTGGGAAAAAAAATATTTTTTTAGTTACTTTGGAAAAAAAATATTTTTTTAGTTTCTTTGGAAAAAAAAAATATTTTTTTAGTTACTTTGGAAAACAAAATATTTTTTTAGTTACTTTGGAAAAAAAAATATTTTTTTAGTTACTTTGGAAAAAAAAATATTTTTTTAGTTACTTTGGAAAAAAAAATATGTTTTTAGTTTCTTTGGGAAAAAAAATATTTTTTTAGTTACTTTGGAAAAAAAAATATTTTTTTAGTTTCTTTGGAAAAAAAAATATTTTTTTAGTTACTTTGGAAAAAAAATATTTTTTTAGTTACTTTGGAAAAAAAAATATTTTTTTAGTTACTTTGGAAAAAAAAATATTTTTTTAGTTACTTTGGAAAAAAAAATATTTTTTTAGTTACTTTGGGAAAAAAAATATTTTTTTAGTTACTTTGGAAAAAAAAATATTTTTTTAGTTACTTTGGAAAAAAAAATATTTTTTTAGTTACTTTGGAAAAAAAAATATTTTTTTAGTTTCTTTGGAAAAAAAAATATTTTTTTAGTTACTTTGGAAAAAAAAATATTTTTTTAGTTACTTTGGAAAAAAAAATATTTTTTTAGTTACTTTGGAAAAAAAAATATTTTTTTAGTTACTTTGGAAAAAAAAATATTTTTTTAGTTACTTTGGAAAAAAAAAAAAATTTTTAGTTACTTTGGAAAAAAAAATATTTTTTTAGTTACTTTGGAAAAAAAAATATTTTTTTAGTTACTTTGGAAAAAAAAATATTTTTTTAGTTACTTTGGAAAAAAAAATTTTTTTTAGTTACTTTGGAAAAAAAAATATTTTTTTAGTTACTTTGGAAAAAAAAATATTTTTTAGTTACTTTGGAAAAAAAAATATTTTTTTAGTTACTTTGGGAAAAAAAATATTTTTTTAGTTACTTTGGAAAAAAAAATATTTTTTTAGTTTCTTTGGAAAAAAAATATTTTTTTTAGTTACTTTGGAAAAAAAATTATTTTTTTAGTTTCTTTGGAAAAAAAAATATTTTTTTAGTTACTTTGGAAAACAAAATATTTTTTTAGTTACTTTGGAAAAAAAAATATTTTTTTAGTTACTTTGGAAAAAAAAATATTTTTTTAGTTACTTTGGAAAAAAAAATATTTTTTTAGTTTCTTTGGAAAAAAAAATATTTTTTTAGTTACTTTGGGGAAAAAAATATTTTTTTAGTTTCTTTGGAAAGAAAATTTTTTTTTTAGTTACTTTGGAAAAAAATTTTTTTTTTTAGTTTCTTTGGGAAAAAAAATATTTTTTTAGTTACTTTGGAAAAAAAAATATTTTTTTAGTTACTTTGGAAAAAAAAATATTTTTTTAGTTACTTTGGAAAAAAAAATATTTTTTTAGTTACTTTGGAAAAAAAAAAAATTTTTTAGTTACTTTGGGAAAAAAAATATTTTTTTAGTTACTTTGGAAAAAAAAATATTTTTTTATTTACTTTGGAAAAAAAAATATTTTTTTAGTTACTTTGGAAAAAAAAATATTTTTTTAGTTACTTTGGAAAAAAAAATATTTTTTTAGTTACTTTGGGAAAAAAAATATTTTTTAGTTACTTTGGAAAAAAAAATATTTTTTTAGTTACTTTGGGAAAAAAAATATTTTTTTAGTTACTTTGGAAAAAAAAATATTTTTTTAGTTTCTTTGGAAAAAAATTATTTTTTTTAGTTACTTTGGAAAAAAAAATATTTTTTTAGTTTCTTTGGAAAAAAAAATATTTTTTTAGTTACTTTGGAAAACAAAATATTTTTTTAGTTACTTTGGAAAAAAAAATATTTTTTTAGTTACTTTGGAAAAAAAAATATTTTTTTAGTTACTTTGGAAAAAAAAATATTTTTTTAGTTTCTTTGGGAAAAAAAATATTTTTTTAGTTACTTTGGGGAAAAAAATATTTTTTTAGTTTCTTTGGAAAGAAAATTTTTTTTTTAGTTACTTTGGAAAAAAAATTTTTTTTTTAGTTTCTTTGGGAAAAAAAATATTTTTTTAGTTACTTTGGAAAAAAATATATTTTTTTAGTTACTTTGGAAAAAAAAATATTTTTTTAGTTACTTTGGAAAAAAAAATATTTTTTTAGTTTCTTTGGAAAAAAAAATATTTTTTTAGTTACTTTGGAAAAAAAAATATTTTTTTAGTTACTTTGGAAAAAAAAATATTTTTTTAGTTACTTTGGAAAAAAAAATATTTTTTTAGTTACTTTGGAAAAAAAATATTTTTTTAGTTACTTTGGAAAAAAAAAAAAATTTTTAGTTACTTTGGAAAAAAAAATTTTTTTTAGTTACTTTGGAAAAAAAAATATTTTTTAGTTACTTTGGAAAAAAAAATATTTTTTTAGTTACTTTGGAAAAAAAAATATTTTTTTAGTTTACTTTGGAAAAAAAAATATTTTTTTAGTTACTTTGGAAAAAAAAATATTTTTTAGTTACTTTGGAAAAAAAAATATTTTTTTAGTTACTTTGGGAAAAAAATATTTTTTTAGTTACTTTGGAAAAAAAAATATTTTTTTAGTTTCTTTGGAAAAAAATTATTTTTTTTTGTTACTTTGGAAAAAAAAATATTTTTTTAGTTTCTTTGGAAAAAAAAATATTTTTTTAGTTACTTTGGAAAACAAAATATTTTTTTAGTTACTTTGGAAAAAAAAATATTTTTTTAGTTACTTTGGAAAAAAAAATATTTTTTTAGTTACTTTGGAAAAAAAAATATTTTTTTAGTTTCTTTGGGAAAAAAAATATTTTTTTAGTTACTTTGGAAAAAAAAAATATTTTTTTAGTTACTTTGGGAAAAAAAATATTTTTTTAGTTACTTTGGAAAAAAAAATATTTTTTTAGTTTCTTTGGAAAAAAAAATATTTTTTTAGTTACTTTGGAAAAAAATTTATTTTTTTAGTTACTTTCGAAAATTTTTTTTTATTTTTAGTTACTTTGGAAAAAAAAAATTTTTTTAGTTACTTTGGAAAAAAAAATATTTTTTTAGTTACTTTGGAAAAAAAAATATTTTTTTAGTTACTTTGGAAAAAAAAATATTTTTTTAGTTACTTTGGAAAAAAAAATATTTTTTTAGTTACTTTGGAAAAAAAAATATTTTTTTAGTTACTTTGGAAAAAAAAATTTTTTTTTAGTTACTTTGGAAAAAAAAATATTTTTTTAGTTACTTTGGAAAAAAAAATTTTTTTTTAGTTACTTTGGAAAAAAAAATATTTTTTTAGTTACTTTGGAAAAAAAAAATTTTTTTAGTTTCTTTGGAAAAAAAAAAAAATTTTTAGTTACTTTGGAAAAAAAATTTTTTTTTTAGTTACTTTGGAAAAAAAAATATATTTTTAGTTACTTTGGAAAAAAAAATATTTTTTTAGTTACTTTGGAAAAAAAAATATTTTTTTAGTTACTTTGGAAAAAAAAATATTTTTTTAGTTACTTTGGAAAAAAAAAATATTTTTTTAGTTACTTTGGGAAAAAAAATATTTTTTTAGTTACTTTGGAAAAAAAATATTTTTTTAGTTTCTTTGGAAAAAAAAATATTTTTTTAGTTTCTTTGGAAAAAAAAATTTTTTTTTAGTTACTTTGGGAAAAAAAATATTTTTTTAGTTACTTTGGAAAAAAAAATATTTTTTTAGTTACTTTGGAAAAAAAAATATTTTTTTAGTTACTTTGGAAAAAAAAATATTTTTTTAGTTACTTTGGAAAAAAAAATATTTTTTTAGTTACTTTGGAAAAAAAAATATTTTTTTAGTTACTTTGGAAAAAAAAAAATTTTTTTAGTTACTTTGGAAAAAAAAATATTTTTTAGTTACTTTGGAAAAAAAAATATTTTTTTAGTTTCTTTGGAAAAAAAAAATTTTTTTTAGTTACTTTGGAAAAAAAAATATTTTTTTAGTTACTTTGGAAAAAAAAATATTTTTTTAGTTACTTTGGAAAAAAAAATTTTTTTTTAGTTACTTTGGAAAAAAAAAAAATTTTTTAGTTACTTTGGAAAAAAAAATATTTTTTTAGTTACTTTGGAAAAAAAAATATTTTTTTAGTTACTTTGGAAAAAAAAATATTTTTTTAGTTACTTTGGAAAAAAAAATATTTTTTTAGTTACTTTGGAAAAAAAAATATTTTTTAGTTACTTTGGAAAAAAAAATATTTTTTTAGTTACTTTGGGAAAAAAAATATTTTTTTAGTTACTTTGGAAAAAAAAATATTTTTTTAGTTTCTTTGGAAAATTTTTTTTTTTTTTAGTTACGTTGGAAAAAAAAATATTTTTTTAGTTACTTTGGAAAAAAATTTTTTTTTTTAGTTACTTTGGAAAAAAAAATATTTTTTTAGTCACTTTGGAAAAAAAAATATTTTTTTAGTTACTTTGGAAAAAAAAATTTTTTTTAGTTACTTTGGAAAAAAAAATATTTTTTTAGTTACTTTGGGAAAAAAAATATTTTTTTAGTTACTTTGGAAAAAAAAATATTTTTTTAGTTTCTTTCGAAATTTTTTTTTTTTTTAGTTACTTTGGAAAAAAAAATATTTTTTTAGTTTCTTTGGAAAAAAAATATTTTTTTAGTTACTTTGGAAAAAAAAATATTTTTTTAGTTACTTTGGAAAAAAATATATTTTTTTAGTTACTTTGGAAAAAAAAATATTTTTTTAGTTACTTTGGAAAAAAAAATATTTTTTTAGTTTCTTTGGAAAAAAAAATATTTTTTTAGTTACTTTGGGAAAAAAAAATATTTTTTTAGTTACTTTGGAAAAAAATATATTTTTTTAGTTACTTTGGAAAAAAAAATATTTTTTTAGTTACTTTGGAAAAAAAAATATTTTTTTAGTTACTTTGGAAAAAAAAATATTTTTTTAGTTACTTTGGAAAAAAATAATATTTTTTTAGTTACTTTGGAAAAAAAAATATTT
This sequence comes from Melanostigma gelatinosum, assembly GCF_949748355.1. NCBI lineage: Eukaryota > Metazoa > Chordata > Actinopteri > Perciformes > Zoarcidae > Melanostigma > Melanostigma gelatinosum. The sequence goes on along the minus strand of NW_027635131.1, from coordinate 11,507 downwards.
TTTTAGTTACTTTGGAAAAAAAAATATTTTTTTAGTTACTTTGGAAAAAAAAATATTTTTTTAGTTACTTTGGAAAAAAAAATATTTTTTTAGTTACTTTGGAAAAAAAAATTTTTTTTTAGTTACTTTGGAAAAAAAAAATTTTTTTTAGTTACTTTGGAAAAAAAAATATTTTTTTAGTTACTTTGGAAAAAAAATATTTTTTTAGTTTCTTTGGAAAAAAAAAAAAATTTTTAGTTACTTTGGAAAAAAATTTTTTTTTTAGTTACTTTGGAAAAAAAAATATATTTTTAGTTACTTTGGAAAAAAAATTATTTTTTTAGTTACTTTGGAAAAAAAAATATTTTTTTAGTTACTTTGGAAAAAAAAATATTTTTTTAGTTACTTTGGAAAAAAAAAATATTTTTTTAGTTACTTTGGGAAAAAAAATATTTTTTTAGTTACTTTGGAAAAAAAATATTTTTTTAGTTTTTTGGAAAAAAAAATATTTTTTTAGTTTCTTTGGAAAAAAAAATTTTTTTTAGTTACTTTGGAAAAAAAAATATTTTTTTAGTTTCTTTGGAAAAAAAAATATTTTTTTAGTTACTTTGGAAAAAAAATATTTTTTTAGTTACTTTGGAAAAAAAAATTTTTTTTTAGTTACTTTGGAAAAAAAAATATTTTTTTAGTTACTTTGGAAAAAAAAAATTTTTTTTAGTTACTTTGGAAAAAAAAATATTTTTTTAGTTACTTTGGAAAAAAAATATTTTTTTAGTTTCTTTGGAAAAAAAAAAATTTTTTAGTTACTTTGGAAAAATTTTTTTTTTTTTAGTTACTTTGGAAAAAAAAATATATTTTTAGTTACTTTGGAAAAAAAAATTTTTTTTTAGTTACTTTGGAAAAAAAAATATTTTTTTAGTTACTTTGGAAAAAAAAATATTTTTTTAGTTACTTTGGAAAAAAAAAATATTTTTTTAGTTACTTTGGGAAAAAAAATATTTTTTTAGTTACTTTGGAAAAAAAATATTTTTTTAGTTTCTTTGGAAAAAAAAATATTTTTTTAGTTTCTTTGGAAAAAAAAATTTTTTTTTAGTTACTTTGGGAAAAAAAATATTTTTTTAGTTACTTTGGAAAAAAAAATATTTTTTTAGTTACTTTGGAAAAAAAAATATTTTTTTAGTTACTTTGGAAAAAAAAATATTTTTTTAGTTACTTTGGAAAAAAAAATATTTTTTTAGTTACTTTGGAAAAAAAAATATTTTTTTAGTTACTTTGGAAAAAAAAAAATTTTTTTAGTTACTTTGGAAAAAAAAATATTTTTTAGTTACTTTGGAAAAAAAAATATTTTTTTAGTTTCTTTGGAAAAAAAAAATTTTTTTTAGTTACTTTGGAAAAAAAAATATTTTTTTAGTTACTTTGGAAAAAAAAATATTTTTTTAGTTACTTTGGAAAAAAAAATTTTTTTTTAGTTACTTTGGAAAAAAAAAAAAAATTTTAGTTACTTTGGAAAAAAAAATATTTTTTTAGTTACTTTGGAAAAAAAAATATTTTTTTAGTTACTTTGGAAAAAAAAATATTTTTTTAGTTACTTTGGAAAAAAAAATATTTTTTTAGTTACTTTGGAAAAAAAAATATTTTTTAGTTACTTTGGAAAAAAAAATATTTTTTTAGTTACTTTGGGAAAAAAAATATTTTTTTAGTTACTTTGGAAAAAAAAATATTTTTTTAGTTTCTTTGGAAAATTTTTTTTTTTTTTAGTTACTTTGGAAAAAAAAATATTTTTTTAGTTACTTTGGAAAAAAAATTTTTTTTTTAGTTACTTTGGAAAAAAAAATATTTTTTTAGTCACTTTGGAAAAAAAAATATTTTTTTAGTTACTTTGGAAAAAAAATTTTTTTTTAGTTACTTTGGAAAAAAAAATATTTTTTTAGTTACTTTGGGAAAAAAAATATTTTTTTAGTTACTTTGGAAAAAAAAATATTTTTTTAGTTTCTTTCGAAATTTTTTTTTTTTTAGTTACTTTGGAAAAAAAAATATTTTTTTAGTTTCTTTGGAAAAAAAATATTTTTTTAGTTACTTTGGAAAAAAAAATATTTTTTTAGTTACTTTGGAAAAAAATATATTTTTTTAGTTACTTTGGAAAAAAAAATATTTTTTTAGTTACTTTGGGGAAAAAAAATATTTTTTTAGTTACTTTGGAAAAAAATATATTTTTTTAGTTACTTTGGAAAAAAAAATATTTTTTTAGTTACTTTGGAAAAAAATATATTTTTTTAGTTACTTTGGAAAAAAAAATATTTTTTTAGTTACTTTGGAAAAAAATAATATTTTTTTAGTTACTTTGGAAAAAAAAATATTTTTTTAGTTACTTTGGAAAAAAAAATATTTTTTTAGTTACTTTGGAAAAAAAAATATTTTTTTAGTTACTTTGGAAAAAAAAATATTTTTTTAGTTACTTTGGAAAAAAAAATTTTTTTTTAGTTACTTTGGAAAAAAAAATTTTTTTTTAGTTACTTTGGAAAAAAAAATATTTTTTTAGTTACTTTGGAAAAAAAATATTTTTTTAGTTTCTTTGGAAAAAAAAAAAAAATTTTAGTTACTTTGGAAAAAAAATTTTTTTTTTAGTTACTTTGGAAAAAAAAATATATTTTTAGTTACTTTGGAAAAAAATTTATTTTTTTAGTTACTTTGGAAAAAAAATTATTTTTTTAGTTACTTTGGAAAAAAAAATATTTTTTTAGTTACTTTGGAAAAAAAAAATATTTTTTTAGTTACTTTGGGAAAAAAAATATTTTTTTAGTTACTTTGGAAAAAAATATTTTTTTAGTTTCTTTGGAAAAAAAAATATTTTTTTAGTTTCTTTGGAAAAAAAAAATTTTTTTTAGTTACTTTGGGAAAAAAAATATTTTTTTAGTTACTTTGGAAAAAAAAATATTTTTTTAGTTACTTTGGAAAAAAAAATATTTTTTTAGTTACTTTGGAAAAAAAAATATTTTTTTAGTTACTTTGGAAAAAAAAATATTTTTTTAGTTACTTTGGAAAAAAAAAAAATTTTTTAGTTACTTTGGAAAAAAAAAAATTTTTTTAGTTACTTTGGAAAAAAAAATATTTTTTAGTTACTTTGGAAAAAAAAATATTTTTTTAGTTTCTTTGGAAAAAAAAATTTTTTTTTAGTTACTTTGGAAAAAAAAATATTTTTTTAGTTACTTTGGAAAAAAAAATATTTTTTTAGTTACTTTGGAAAAAAAAAATTTTTTTTAGTTACTTTGGAAAAAAAAAAAAAATTTTAGTTACTTTGGAAAAAAAAATATTTTTTTAGTTACTTTGGAAAAAAAAATATTTTTTTAGTTACTTTGGAAAAAAAAATATTTTTTTAGTTACTTTGGAAAAAAAAATATTTTTTTAGTTACTTTGGAAAAAAAAATATTTTTTAGTTACTTTGGAAAAAAAAATATTTTTTTAGTTACTTTGGGAAAAAAAATATTTTTTTAGTTACTTTGGAAAAAAAAATATTTTTTTAGTTTCTTTGGAAATTTTTTTTTTTTTTTAGTTACTTTGGAAAAAAAAATATTTTTTTAGTTACTTTGGAAAAAAAAAATATTTTTTTAGTTACTTTGGGAAAAAAAATATTTTTTTAGTTACTTTGGAAAAAAAAATATTTTTTTAGTTACTTTGGAAAAAAAAATATTTTTTTAGTTACTTTGGAAAAAAATTTTTTTTTTTAGTTACTTTGGAAAAAAAAATATTTTTTTAGTTACTTTGGAAGAAAAAATATTTTTTTAGTTTCTTTGGAAAAAAAATATTTTTTTTAGTTACTTTGGAAAAAAAAATATTTTTTTAGTTTCTTTGGGAAAAAAAATATTTTTTTAGTTACTTTGGAAAAAAAAAATATTTTTTTAGTTACTTTGGGAAAAAAAATATTTTTTTAGTTACTTTGGAAAAAAAAATATTTTTTTAGTTACTTTGGAAAAAAAAATATTTTTTTAGTTACTTTGGAAAAAAAAATATTTTTTTAGTTACTTTGGAAAAAAAAATATTTTTTTAGTTACTTTGGGAAAAAAAATATTTTTTTAGTTACTTTGGAAAAAAAAATATTTTTTTAGTTACTTTGGAAAAAAAAATATTTTTTTAGTTACTTTGGAAAAAAAAATATTTTTTTAGTTACTTTGGAAAAAAAAATATTTTTTTAGTTACTTTGGAAAAAAAAATATTTTTTTAGTTACTTTGGAAAAAAAAATATTTTTTTAGTTACTTTGGAAAAAAAAATATTTTTTAGTTACTTTGGAAAAAAAAATATTTTTTTAGTTTCTTTGGAAAAAAAATATTTTTTTTAGTTACTTTGGGAAAAAAAATATTTTTTTAGTTTCTTTGGGAAAAAAAATATTTTTTTAGTTACTTTGGAAAAAAAAAATATTTTTTTAGTTACTTTGGGAAAAAAAATATTTTTTTAGTTACTTTGGAAAAAAAAATATTTTTTTAGTTTCTTTGGAAAAAAAAATATTTTTTTAGTTACTTTGGAAAAAAAAATATTTTTTTAGTTACTTTGGAAAAAAAATATTTTTTTAGTTAACTTTGGAAAAAAAAATATTTTTTTAGTTACTTTGGAAAAAAAAATATTTTTTTAGTTACTTTGGAAAAAAAAATATTTTTTTAGTTACTTTGGAAAAAAAAAAATTTTTTTAGTTACTTTGGAAAAAAAAATATTTTTTTAGTTTCTTTGGAAAAAAAAATATTTTTTAGTTACTTTGGAAAAAAAAATATTTTTTTAGTTTCTTTGGAAAAAAAATATTTTTTTTCGTTACTTTGGGAAAAAAATATTTTTTTAGTTTCTTTGGGAAAAAAAATATTTTTTTAGTTACTTTGGAAAAAAAAATATTTTTTTAGTTACTTTGGAAAAAAAAATATTTTTTTAGTTACTTTGGAAAAAAAAATTTTTTTTTAGTTACTTTGGAAAAAAAAATATTTTTTTAGTTACTTTGGAAAAAAAATATTTTTTTAGTTTCTTTGGAAAAAAAAAAAAATTTTTAGTTACTTTGGAAAAAATTTTTTTTTTTTAGTTACTTTGGAAAAAAAAATATTTTTTTAGTTACTTTGGAAAAAAAAATATTTTTTTAGTTACTTTGGAAAAAAAAATATTTTTTTAGTTACTTTGGAAAAAAAAATATTTTTTTAGTTACTTTGGAAAAAAAAATATTTTTTTAGTTACTTTGGAAAAAAAATATTTTTTAGTTACTTTGGAAAAAAAAATATTTTTTTAGTTTCTTTGGAAATTTTTTTTTTTTTTTAGTTACTTTGGAAAAAAAAATATTTTTTTAGTTTCTTTGGGAAAAAAAATATTTTTTTAGTTACTTTGGAAAAAAAAATATTTTTTTAGTTACTTTGGAAAAAAAAATATTTTTTTAGTTACTTTGGAAAAAAAAATATTTTTTTAGTTTCTTTGGAAAAAAAAATATTTTTTTAGTTACTTTGGAAAAAAAAATATTTTTTTAGTTAACTTTGGAAAAAAAAATATTTTTTTAGTTACTTTGGAAAAAAAAATATTTTTTTAGTTACTTTGGAAAAAAAAATATTTTTTTAGTTACTTTGGAAAAAAAAATATTTTTTTAGTTACTTTGGAAAAAAAAATATTTTTTTAGTTACTTTGGAAAAAAAAATATTTTTTAGTTACTTTGGAAAAAAAAATATTTTTTTAGTTTCTTTGGAAAAAAAATATTTTTTTTAGTTACTTTGGGAAAAAAAATATTTTTTTAGTTTCTTTGGGAAAAAAAATATTTTTTTAGTTACTTTGGGAAAAAAAAATATTTTTTTAGTTACTTTGGGAAAAAAAATATTTTTTTAGTTACTTTGGAAAAAAAAATATTTTTTTAGTTTCTTTGGAAAAAAAAATATTTTTTTAGTTACTTTGGAAAAAAAAATATTTTTTTAGTTACTTTGGGAAAAAAAATATTTTTTTAGTTACTTTGGGAAAAAAAATATTTTTTTAGTTACTTTGGAAAAAAAAATATTTTTTTAGTTACTTTGGAAAAAAAAATATTTTTTTAGTTTGGAAAAAAAAATATTTTTTTAGTTACTTTGGAAAAAAAAATATTTTTTTAGTTACTTTGGAAAAAAAAATATTTTTTTAGTTACTTTGGAAAAAAAAATATTTTTTTAGTTACTTTGGAAAAAAAAATATTTTTTTAGTTACTTTGGAAAAAAAAATATTTTTTTAGTTACTTTGGAAAAAAAAATATTTTTTTAGTTACTTTGGAAAAAAAAATATTTTTTTAGTTACTTTGGAAAAAAAAATATTTTTTTAGTTTCTTTGGAAAAAAATTTTTTTTTTTAGTTACTTTGGAAAAAAAAATATTTTTTTAGTTTCTTTGGGAAAAAAAATATTTTTTTAGTTACTTTGGAAAAAAAAATATTTTTTTAGTTACTTTGGAAAAAAAAATATTTTTTTAGTTACTTTGGAAAAAAAAATATTTTTTTAGTTACTTTGGAAAAAAAAATATTTTTTTAGTTACTTTGGAAAAAAAAATATTTTTTTAGTTACTTTGGAAAAAAAAATATTTTTTTAGTTACTTTGGAAAAAAAATTATTTTTTTAGTTACTTTGGAAAAAAAAATATTTTTTTAGTTACTTTGGAAAAAAAATTATTTTTTTAGTTACTTTGGAAAAAAAAATATTTTTTTAGTTACTTTGGAAAAAAAATAATTTTTTAGTTACTTTGGAAAAAAAAATATTTTTTTAGTTACTTTGGAAAAAAAATAATTTTTTAGTTACTTTGGAAAAAAAAATATTTTTTTAGTTTCTTTGGAAAAAAAATTTTTTTTTTAGTTACTTTGGAAAAAAAAATATTTTTTTAGTTTCTTTGGGAAAAAAAATATTTTTTTAGTTACTTTGGAAAAAAAAATATTTTTTTAGTTACTTTGGAAAAAAAAATATTTTTTTAGTTTCTTTGGAAAAAAAAATATTTTTTTAGTTACTTTGGAAAAAAAATTATTTTTTTAGTTACTTTGGGAAAAAAAATATTTTTTTAGTTACTTTGGAAAAAAAATATATTTTTTAGTTACTTTGGAAAAAAAAATATTTTTTTAGTTACTTTGGAAAAAAAAATATTTTTTTAGTTACTTTGGAAAAAAAAAAAATTTTTTAGTTACTTTGGAAAAAAAAATATTTTTTTAGTTACTTTGGAAAAAAAAATATTTTTTTAGTTACTTTGGAAAAAAAAATATTTTTTTAGTTACTTTGGAAAAAAAAATATTTTTTTAGTTACTTTGGAAAAAAAAATATTTTTTTTAGTTACTTTGGAAAAAAAAAATATTTTTTTAGTTACTTTGGGAAAAAAAATATTTTTTTAGTTACTTTGGAAAAAAAAATATTTTTTTAGTTTCTTTGGAAAAAAAAATATTTTTTTAGTTACTTTGGAAAAAAAATATTTTTTTAGTTACTTTGGAAAAAAAAATATTGTTTTAGTTACTTTGGAAAAAAAAAAATTTTTTTAGTTACTTTGGAAAAAAAAATATTTTTTTAGTTACTTTGGAAAAAAAAATATTTTTTTAGTTTCTTTGGAAAAAAATATTTTTTTTTAGTTACTTTGGGAAAAAAAATATTTTTTTAGTTACTTTGGAAAAAAAAATATTTTTTTAGTTACTTTGGAAAAAAAATTATTTTTTTAGTTACTTTGGAAAAAAAAATATTTTTTTAGTTACTTTGGAAAAAAAAATATTTTTTTAGTTACTTTGGAAAAAAAAATATTTTTTTAGTTACTTTGGAAAAAAAAATATTTTTTTAGTTACTTTGGAAAAAAAAATATTTTTTTAGTTACTTTGGAAAAAAAAATATTTTTTAGTTACTTTGGAAAAAAAAAAAAATTTTTAGTTTCTTTGGAAAAAAAAATTTTTTTTTAGTTACTTTGGAAAAAAAAATATTTTTTTAGTTTCTTTGGGGAAAAAAATATTTTTTTAGTTTCTTTGGAAAATTTTTTTTTTTTTTAGTTACTTTGGAAAAAAAAATATTTTTTTAGTTTCTTTGGAAAAAAAAATATTTTTTTAGTTACTTTGGAAAAAAAAATATTTTTTTAGTTACTTTGGAAAAAAAAATATTTTTTTAGTTTCTTTGGAAAAAAAAATATTGTTTTAGTTACTTTGGAAAAAAAAATATTTTTTTAGTTACTTTGGAAAAAAAAATATTTTTTTAGTTACTTTGGAAAAAAAAATATTTTTTTAGTTTCTTTGGAAAAATTTTTTTTTTTTAGTTACTTTGGAAAAAAAAATATTTTTTTAGTTTCTTTGGGAAAAAAAATATTTTTTTAGTTACTTTGGAAAAAAAAATATTTTTTTAGTTACTTTGGAAAAAAAAATATTTTTTTAGTTACTTTGGAAAAAAAAATATTTTTTTAGTTACTTTGGAAAAAAAAATATTTTTTTAGTTACTTTGGAAAAAAAAATATTTTTTTAGTTACTTTGGAAAAAAAAATATTTTTTTAGTTACTTTGGAAAAAAAAATATTTTTTTAGTTACTTTGGAAAAAAAATTATTTTTTTAGTTACTTTGGAAAAAAAATTATTTTTTTAGTTACTTTGGAAAAAAAAATATTTTTTTAGTTACTTTGGAAAAAAAATAATTTTTTAGTTACTTTGGAAAAAAAAATATTTTTTTAGTTACTTTGGAAAAAAAATAATTTTTTAGTTACTTTGGAAAAAAAAATATTTTTTTAGTTTCTTTGGAAAAAAAATTTTTTTTTTAGTTACTTTGGAAAAAAAAATATTTTTTTAGTTTCTTTGGGAAAAAAAATATTTTTTTAGTTACTTTGGAAAAAAAAATATTTTTTTAGTTACTTTGGAAAAAAAAATATTTTTTTAGTTTCTTTGGAAAAAAAAATATTTTTTTAGTTACTTTGGAAAAAAAATTATTTTTTTAGTTACTTTGGGAAAAAAAATATTTTTTTAGTTACTTTGGAAAAAAAATATATTTTTTAGTTACTTTGGAAAAAAAAATATTTTTTTAGTTACTTTGGAAAAAAAAATATTTTTTTAGTTACTTTGGAAAAAAAAAAAATTTTTTAGTTACTTTGGAAAAAAAAATATTTTTTTAGTTACTTTGGAAAAAAAAATATTTTTTTAGTTACTTTGGAAAAAAAAATATTTTTTTAGTTACTTTGGAAAAAAAAATATTTTTTTAGTTACTTTGGAAAAAAAAATATTTTTTTTAGTTACTTTGGAAAAAAAAAATATTTTTTTAGTTACTTTGGGAAAAAAAATATTTTTTTAGTTACTTTGGAAAAAAAAATATTTTTTTAGTTTCTTTGGAAAAAAAAATATTTTTTTAGTTACTTTGGAAAAAAAATATTTTTTTAGTTACTTTGGAAAAAAAAATATTGTTTTAGTTACTTTGGAAAAAAAAAAAATTTTTTAGTTACTTTGGAAAAAAAAATATTTTTTTAGTTACTTTGGAAAAAAAAATATTTTTTTAGTTACTTTGGAAAAAAAAATATTTTTTAGTTACTTTGGAAAAAAAAAATTTTTTTTAGTTTCTTTGGAAAAAAAAATTTTTTTTTAGTTACTTTGGAAAAAAAAATATTTTTTTAGTTTCTTTGGGGAAAAAAATATTTTTTTAGTTTCTTTGGAAAATTTTTTTTTTTTTTAGTTACTTTGGAAAAAAAAATATTTTTTTAGTTTCTTTGGAAAAAAAAATATTTTTTTAGTTACTTTGGAAAAAAAAATATTTTTTTAGTTACTTTGGAAAAAAAAATATTTTTTTAGTTACTTTGGAAAAAAAAATATTTTTTTAGTTTCTTTGGAAAAAAAAATATTTTTTTAGTTACTTTGGGAAAAAAAATATTTTTTTAGTTACTTTGGAAAAAAAAATATTTTTTTAGTTACTTTGGAAAAAAAAATATTTTTTTAGTTACTTTGGAAAAAAAAATATTTTTTTAGTTACTTTGGAAAAAAAAATATTTTTTTAGTTACTTTGGAAAAAAAAATATTTTTTTAGTTACTTTGGAAAAAAAAATATTTTTTTAGTTACTTTGGAAAAAAAAATATTTTTTTAGTTACTTTGGAAAAAAAAATATTTTTTTAGTTACTTTGGAAAAAAAAATATTTTTTTAGTTACTTTGGAAAAAAAATTTTTTTTAGTTACTTTGGAAGAAAAAATATTTTTTTAGTTTCTTTGGAAAAAAAATATTTTTTTTAGTTACTTTGGAAAAAAAAATATTTTTTTAGTTTCTTTGGGAAAAAAAATATTTTTTTAGTTACTTTGGAAAAAAAAAATATTTTTTTAGTTACTTTCGGAAAAAAAATATTTTTTTAGTTATTTTGGAAAAAAAAATATTTTTTTAGTTACTTTGGAAAAAAAAATATTTTTTTAGTTACTTTGGAAAAAAAAATATTTTTTTAGTTACTTTGGAAAAAAAAATATTTTTTTAGTTACTTTGGAAGAAAAAATATTTTTTTAGTTTCTTTGGAAAAAAAATATTTTTTTAGTTACTTTGGAAAAAAAAATATTTTTTTAGTTACTTTGGAAAAAAAAAATTTTTTTTAGTTACTTTGGAAAAAAAAATATTTTTTTAGTTACTTTGGGAAAAAAAATTTTTTTTTAGTTACTTTGGAAAAAAAAAATTTTTTTAGTTACTTTGGAAAAAAAAAATTTTTTTTAGTTTCTTTGGAAAAAAAATATTTTTTTTAGTTACTTTGGGAAAAAAAATATTTTTTTAGTTTCTTTGGGAAAAAAAATATTTTTTTAGTTACTTTGGAAAAAAAAAATATTTTTTTAGTTACTTTGGAAAAAAAAATATTTTTTTAGTTTCTTTGGAAAAAAAAATATTTTTTTAGTTACTTTGGAAAAAAAAATATTTTTTTAGTTTCTTTGGAAAAAAAATATATTTTTTAGTTACTTTGGGAAAAAAAATATTTTTTTAGTTTCTTTGGGAAAAAAAATATTTTTTTAGTTACTTTGGAAAAAAAAATATTTTTTTAGTTACTTTGGAAAAAAAAATATTTTTTTAGTTTCTTTGGAAAAAAAAATATTTTTTTAGTTACTTTGGAAAAAAAAATATTTTTTTAGTTACTTTGGAAAAAAAAATATTTTTTTAGTTAACTTTGGAAAAAAAATATATTTTTTTAGTTACTTTGGAAAAAAAAATATTTTTTTAGTTACTTTGGAAAAAAAAATATTTTTTTAGTTTCTTTGGAAAAAAAATATATTTTTTAGTTACTTTGGGAAAAAAAATTTTTTTTTAGTTTCTTTGGGAAAAAAAAAATTTTTTTAGTTACTTTGGAAAAAAAAATATTTTTTTAGTTTCTTTGGAAAAAATATTTTTTTTTGAGTTACTTTGGAAAAAAAAATATTTTTTTAGTTTCTTTGGGAAAAAAAATATTTTTTTAGTTACTTTGGAAAAAAAAATATTTTTTTAGTTACTTTGGAAAAAAAAATATTTTTTTAGTTACTTTGGAAAAAAAAATATTTTTTTAGTTACTTTGGAAAAAAAAATATTTTTTTAGTTACTTTGGAAAAAAAAATATTTTTTTAGTTACTTTGGAAAAA
>NW_027635132.1:0-41954 GCF_949748355.1 Melanostigma gelatinosum | reverse complement strand
TAAAAAAAATTTTTTTTTTCCAAAGAAACTAAAAAAATATTTTTTTTTCCAAAGTAACTAAAAAAAAATTTTTTTTTCCAAAGTAACTAAAAAAAAATTTTTTTTTCCAAAGTAACTAAAAAAATATTTTTTTTTCCAAAGTAATTAAAAAAATATTTTTTTTTCCAAAGTAACTAAAAAAATATTTTTTTTTCCAAAGTAACTAAAAAAATATATTTTTTTCCAAAGTAACTAAAAAAATATTTTTTTTCCCAAAGTGACTAAAAAAATATTTTTTTTTTCCAAAGTAACTAAAAAAATATTTTTTTTTCCAAAGTAACTAAAAAAATATTTTTTTTTCCAAAGTAACTAAAAAAATATTTTTTTTTCCAAAGTAACTAAAAAAATATTTTTTTTCCAAAGAAACTAAAAAAATATTTTTTTTCCAAAGTAACTAAAAAAATATTTTTTTTTCCAAAGTAACTAAAAAAATATTTTTTTTTCCAAAGTAACTAAAAAAAAATTTGTTTTCCCAAAGAAACTAAAAAAATATTTTTTTTTCCAAAGTAACTAAAAAAATTTTTTTTTTTCCAAAGAAACTAAAAAAATATTTTTTTTTCCAAAGTAACTAAAAAAAAATTTTTTTTTCCAAAGTAACTAAAAAAATATTTTTTTTTCCAAAGTAATTAAAAAAATATTTTTTTTTCCAAAGTAACTAAAAAAATATTTTTTTTTCCAAAGTAACTAAAAAAATATATTTTTTTTCCAAAGTAACTAAAAAAATATTTTTTTTCCAAAGTGACTAAAAAAATATTTTTTTTTTCCAAAGTAACTAAAAAAATATTTTTTTTTCCAAAGTAACTAAAAAAATATTTTTTTTTCCAAAGTAACTAAAAAAATATTTTTTTTCCAAAGTAACTAAAAAAATATTTTTTTTCCAAAGAAACTAAAAAAATATTTTTTTTTCCAAAGTAACTAAAAAAATATTTTTTTTTCCAAAGTAACTAAAAAAATATTTTTTTTTCCAAAGTAACTAAAAAAATATTTTTTTTTCCCAAAGAAACTAAAAAATATTTTTTTTCCAAAGTAACTAAAAAAAATTTTTTTTTTCCAAAGAAACTAAAAAAATATTTTTTTTTCCGAAGTAACTAAAAATTTTTTTTTTTTTCCAAAGTAACTAAAAAAAATTTTTTTTTTCCAAAGTAACTAAAAAAATATTTTTTTTCCAAAGTAACTAAAAAAAATATTTTTTTTTCCAAAGTAACTAAAAAAATATTTTTTTTTCCAAAGTAACTAAAAAAATATTTTTTTTTCCAAAGTAACTAAAAAATATTTTTTTTCCCAAAGAAACTAAAAAAATATTTTTTTTTCCAAAGTAACTAAAAAAATTTTTTTTTTTCCAAAGAAACTAAAAAAATATTTTTTTTCCAAAGTAACTAAAAAAAAATTTTTTTTCCAAAGTAACTAAAAAAATATATTTTTTTTCCAAAGTAACTAAAAAAATATTTTTTTTTCCAAAGTGACTAAAAAAATATATTTTTTTTCCAAAGTAACTAAAAAAATATTTTTTTTCCCAAAGTAACTAAAAAAATATTTTTTTTTCCAAAGTAACTAAAAAAATATTTTTTTTCCAAAGTAACTAAAAAAATATTTTTTTTTCCAAAGTAACTAAAAAAATATTTTTTTTCCAAAGTAACTAAAAAAATATTTTTTTTTCCAAAGAAACTAAAAAAATATTTTTTTTTCCAAAGTAACTAAAAAAATATTTTTTTTTCCAAAGTAACTAAAAAAATATTTTTTTTTCCAAAGTAACTAAAAAAATATTTTTTTTCCCAAAGAAACTAAAAAAATATTTTTTTTTCCAAAGTAACTAAAAAATTTTTTTTTTTCCAAAGAAACTAAAAAAATATTTTTTTTTCCAAAGTAACTAAAAAAAATTTTTTTTTCCAAAGTAACTAAAAAAATATTTTTTTTTCCAAAGTAATTAAAAAAATATTTTTTTTTCCAAAGTAACTAAAAAAATATTTTTTTTTCCAAAGTAACTAAAAAAATATATTTTTTTTCCAAAGTAACTAAAAAAATATTTTTTTTCCCAAAGTGACTAAAAAAATATTTTTTTTTTCCAAAGTAACTAAAAAAATATTTTTTTTTCCAAAGTAACTAAAAAAATATTTTTTTTTCCAAAGTAACTAAAAAAATATTTTTTTTCCAAAGTAACTAAAAAAATATTTTTTTTTCCAAAGAAACTAAAAAATATTTTTTTTTCCAAAGTAACTAAAAAAATATTTTTTTTTCCAAAGTAACTAAAAAAATATTTTTTTTTCCAAAGTAACTAAAAAAATATTTTTTTTTCCCAAAGAAACTAAAAAAATATATTTTTTTCCAAAGTAACTAAAAAATTTTTTTTTTTTCCAAAGAAACTAAAAAAATATTTTTTTTTTCCAAAGTAACTAAAAAAATTTTTTTTTTTCCAAAGTAACTAAAAAATTTTTTTTTTTCCAAAGTAACTAAAAAAATATTTTTTTTTCCAAAGTAACTAAAAAAATTTTTTTTTTCCAAAGTAACTAAAAAAATATTTTTTTTTCCAAAGTAACTAAAAAAATATTTTTTTTTCCAAAGTAACTAAAAAAATATTTTTTTTTCCAAAGTAACTAAAAAAATATTTTTTTTTCCAAAGTAACTAAAAAAATATTTTTTTTCCAAAGTAACTAAAAAAATATTTTTTTTTCCAAAGAAACTAAAAAAATATTTTTTTTTCCAAAGTAACTAAAAAAATTTTTTTTTTTCCAAAGTAACTAAAAAAATTTTTTTTTTTCCAAAGTAACTAAAAAAATATTTTTTTTTCCAAAGTAACTAAAAAAATATTTTTTTTTCCAAAGAAACTAAAAAAATATTTTTTTTTCCAAAGTAACTAAAAAAATATTTTTTTTTCCAAAGTAACTAAAAAAATATTTTTTTTTCCAAAGTAACTAAAAAAATATTTTTTTTCCCAAAGAAACTAAAAAAATATTTTTTTTTCCAAAGTAACTAAAAAATTTTTTTTTTTCCAAAGAAACTAAAAAAATATTTTTTTTTCCAAAGTAACTAAAAAAATATTTTTTTTTCCAAAGTAACTAAAAAAATATTTTTTTTTCCAAAGTAATTAAAAAAATATTTTTTTTTCCAAAGTAACTAAAAAAATATTTTTTTTTCCAAAGTAACTAAAAAAATATATTTTTTTTCCAAAGTAACTAAAAAAATATTTTTTTTCCCAAAGTGACTAAAAAAATATTTTTTTTTTCCAAAGTAACTAAAAAAATATTTTTTTTTCCAAAGTAACTAAAAAAATATTTTTTTTCCAAAGTAACTAAAAAAATATTTTTTTTCCAAAGTAACTAAAAAAATATTTTTTTTCCAAAGAAACTAAAAAAATATTTTTTTTTCCAAAGTAACTAAAAAAATATTTTTTTTTCCAAAGTAACTAAAAAAATATTTTTTTTTCCAAAGTAACTAAAAAAATATTTTTTTTTCCCAAAGAAACTAAAAAAATATTTTTTTTTCCAAAGTAACTAAAAAAAATTTTTTTTTTTCCAAAGAAACTAAAAAAATATTTTTTTTTCCAAAGTAACTAAAAAAAAATTTTTTTTTCCAAAGTAACTAAAAAAAAATTTTTTTTTCCAAAGTAACTAAAAAAATATTTTTTTTTCCAAAGTAATTAAAAAAATATTTTTTTTTCCAAAGTAACTAAAAAAATATTTTTTTTTCCAAAGTAACTAAAAAAATATATTTTTTTTCCAAAGTAACTAAAAAAATATTTTTTTTCCCAAAGTGACTAAAAAAATATTTTTTTTTTCCAAAGTAACTAAAAAAATATTTTTTTTTCCAAAGTAACTAAAAAAATATTTTTTTTTCCAAAGTAACTAAAAAAATATTTTTTTTTCCAAAGTAACTAAAAAAATATTTTTTTTTCCAAAGAAACTAAAAAAATATTTTTTTTCCAAAGTAACTAAAAAAATATTTTTTTTTCCAAAGTAACTAAAAAAATATTTTTTTTTCCAAAGTAACTAAAAAAAAATTTGTTTTCCCAAAGAAACTAAAAAAATATTTTTTTTTCCAAAGTAACTAAAAAATTTTTTTTTTTCCAAAGAAACTAAAAAAATATTTTTTTTTCCAAAGTAACTAAAAAAAAATTTTTTTTTCCAAAGTAACTAAAAAAATATTTTTTTTTCCAAAGTAATTAAAAAAATATTTTTTTTTCCAAAGTAACTAAAAAAATATTTTTTTTTCCAAAGTAACTAAAAAAATATATTTTTTTTCCAAAGTAACTAAAAAAATATTTTTTTTCCCAAAGTGACTAAAAAAATATTTTTTTTTTCCAAAGTAACTAAAAAAATATTTTTTTTTCCAAAGTAACTAAAAAAATATTTTTTTTTCCAAAGTAACTAAAAAAATATTTTTTTTCCAAAGTAACTAAAAAAATATTTTTTTTCCAAAGAAACTAAAAAAATATTTTTTTTTCCAAAGTAACTAAAAAAATATTTTTTTTTCCAAAGTAACTAAAAAAATATTTTTTTTTCCAAAGTAACTAAAAAAATATTTTTTTTTCCCAAAGAAACTAAAAAAATATTTTTTTTTCCAAAGTAACTAAAAAAAATTTTTTTTTTCCAAAGAAACTAAAAAAATATTTTTTTTTCCGAAGTAACTAAAAATTTTTTTTTTTTTCCAAAGTAACTAAAAAAAATTTTTTTTTTCCAAAGTAACTAAAAAAATATTTTTTTTTCCAAAGTAACTAAAAAAATATTTTTTTTTCCAAAGTAACTAAAAAAATATTTTTTTTTCCAAAGTAACTAAAAAAATATTTTTTTTTCCAAAGTAACTAAAAAAATATTTTTTTTTCCAAAGTAACTAAAAAAATATTTTTTTTTCCAAAGTAACTAAAAAAATATTTTTTTTCCAAAGTAACTAAAAAAATTATTTTTTTTCCAAAGTAACTAAAAAAATATTTTTTTTTCCAAAGTAACTAAAAAAATATTTTTTTTTCCAAAGAAACTAAAAAAATATTTTTTTTTTCCAAAGTAACTAAAAAAATATTTTTTTTTCCAAAGTAACTAAAAAAATATTTTTTTTCCAAAGTAACTAAAAAAATATTTTTTTTCCAAAGTAACTAAAAAAATATTTTTTTTTCCAAAGTATCTAAAAAAATATTTTTTTTTCCAAAGAAACTAAAAAAATATTTTTTTTTCCAAAGTAACTAAAAAAATATTTTTTTTTCCAAAGTAACTAAAAAAATATTTTTTTTTCCAAAGTAACTAAAAAAATATTTTTTTTCCCAAAGAAACTAAAAAAATATTTTTTTTTCCAAAGTAACTAAAAAAATTTTTTTTTTTCCAAAGAAACTAAAAAAATATTTTTTTTTCCAAAGTAACTAAAAAAAATTTTTTTTTCCAAAGTAACTAAAAAAATATTTTTTTTCCAAAGTAACTAAAAAAATATTTTTTTTCCAAAGTAACTAAAAAAATATATTTTTTTTCCAAAGTAACTAAAAAAATATTTTTTTTCCCAAAGTGACTAAAAAAATATATTTTTTTTCCAAAGTAACTAAAAAAATATATTTTTTTTCCAAAGTAACTAAAAAAATATTTTTTTTTCCAAAGTAACTAACAAAATATTTTTTTTCCAAAGTAACTAAAAAAATATTTTTTTTTCCAAAGTAACTAAAAAAATATTTTTTTTTCCAAAGTAACTAAAAAAATAATTTTTTTTCCAAAGAAACTAAAAAAATATTTTTTTTTCCAAAGTAACTAAAAAAATATTTTTTTTTCCAAAGTAACTAAAAAAATATTTTTTTTTCCAAAGTAACTAAAAAAATATTTTTTTTCCCCAAAGAAACTAAAAAAATATTTTTTTTCCAAAGTAACTAAAAAAAATTTTTTTTTTCCAAAGAAACTAAAAAAATATTTTTTTTTCCAAAGTAACTAAAAAAATTTTTTTTTTCCAAAGTAACTAAAAAATTTTTTTTTTTTCCAAAGTAACTAAAAAAATATTTTTTTTTCCAAAGTAACTAAAAAAATATTTTTTTTCCAAAGTAACTAAAAAAATATTTTTTTTTCCAAAGTAACTAAAAAAATATTTTCTTTTCCAAAGTAACTAAAAAAATATTTTTTTTTCCAAAGTAACTAAAAAAATATTTTTTTTTCCAAAGTAACTAAAAAAATATTTTTTTCCAAAGTAACTAAAAAAATATTTTTTTTTCCAAAGTAACTAAAAAAAATTTTTTTTTTCCAAAGTAACTAAAAAAATATTATTTTTTTCCAAAGAAACTAAAAAAATATTTTTTTTTCCAAAGTAACTAAAAAAATATTTTTTTTTCCAAAGTAACTAAAAAAATATTTTTTTTTCCAAAGTAACTAAAAAAATATTTTTTTTCCCAAAGAAACTAAAAAAATATTTTTTTTTCCAAAGTAACTAAAAAATTTTTTTTTTTTCCAAAGAAACTAAAAAAATATTTTTTTTTCCAAAGTAACTAAAAAAATATTTTTTTTTCCAAAGTAACTAAAAAAATATTTTTTTTTCCAAAGTAACTAAAAAAATATTTTTTTTCCAAAGTAACTAAAAAAATATTTTTTTTCCAAAGTAACTAAAAAAATATTTTTTTTTCCAAAGTAACTAAAAAAATATTTTTTTTTCCAAAGTAACTAAAAAAATATTTTTTTTTCCAAAGTAACTAAAAAAATATTTTTTTTTCCAAAGTAACTAAAAAAATATCTTTTTTCCAAAGTAACTAAAAAATATTTTTTTTTCCAAAGTAACTAAAAAAATATTTTTTTTTCTAAAGTAACTAAAAAAATATTTTTTTTTCCAAAGTAACTAAAAAAATATTTTTTTTTCCAAAGTAACTAAAAAAATATTTTTTTTTCCAAAGTAACTAAAAAAATATTTTTTTTTCCAAAGTAACTAAAAAAATATTTTTTTTTCCAAAGTAACTAAAAAAATATTTTTTTTTTCCAAAGTAACTAAAAAAATATTTTTTTTTCCAAAGTGACTAAAAAAATATATTTTTTTTCCAAAGTAACTAAAAAAATATTTTTTTTTCCAAAGTAACTAAAAAAATATTTTTTTTTCCAAAGTAACTAAAAAAATATTTTTTTTCCAAAGTAACTAAAAAAATATTTTTTTTCCAAAGTAACTAAAAAAATATTTTTTTTTCCAAAGTATCTAAAAAAATATTTTTTTTTCCAAAGAAACTAAAAAAATATTTTTTTTTCCAAAGTAACTAAAAAAATATTTTTTTTTCCAAAGTAACTAAAAAAATATTTTTTTTTCCAAAGTAACTAAAAAATATTTTTTTTCCCAAAGAAACTAAAAAAATATTTTTTTTTCCAAAGTAACTAAAAAAATTTTTTTTTTTCCAAAGAAACTAAAAAAATATTTTTTTTCCAAAGTAACTAAAAAAAAATTTTTTTTTCCAAAGTAACTAAAAAAATATATTTTTTTTCCAAAGTAACTAAAAAAATATTTTTTTTTCCAAAGTGACTAAAAAAATATATTTTTTTTCCAAAGTAACTAAAAAAATATTTTTTTTCCCAAAGTAACTAAAAAAATATTTTTTTTTCCAAAGTAACTAAAAAAATATTTTTTTTCCAAAGTAACTAAAAAAATATTTTTTTTTCCAAAGTAACTAAAAAAATATTTTTTTTTCCAAAGTAACTAAAAAAATATTTTTTTTTCCAAAGAAACTAAAAAAATATTTTTTTTTCCAAAGTAACTAAAAAAATATTTTTTTTTCCAAAGTAACTAAAAAAATATTTTTTTTTCCAAAGTAACTAAAAAAATATTTTTTTTCCCAAAGAAACTAAAAAAATATTTTTTTTTCCAAAGTAACTAAAAAATTTTTTTTTTTTCCAAAGAAACTAAAAAAATATTTTTTTTTCCAAAGTAACTAAAAAAAAAAATTTTTTTCCAAAGTAACTAAAAAAATATTTTTTTTTCCAAAGTAATTAAAAAAATATTTTTTTTTCCAAAGTAACTAAAAAAATATTTTTTTTTCCAAAGTAACTAAAAAAATATATTTTTTTTCCAAAGTAACTAAAAAAATATTTTTTTTCCCAAAGTGACTAAAAAAATATTTTTTTTTTCCAAAGTAACTAAAAAAATATTTTTTTTTCCAAAGTAACTAAAAAAATATTTTTTTTTCCAAAGTAACTAAAAAAATATTTTTTTTCCAAAGTAACTAAAAAAATATTTTTTTTTCCAAAGAAACTAAAAAAATATTTTTTTTTCCAAAGTAACTAAAAAAATATTTTTTTTTCCAAAGTAACTAAAAAAATATTTTTTTTTCCAAAGTAACTAAAAAAATATTTTTTTTTCCCAAAGAAACTAAAAAAATATATTTTTTTCCAAAGTAACTAAAAAAATTTTTTTTTTTCCAAAGAAACTAAAAAAATATTTTTTTTTTCCAAAGTAACTAAAAAAATTTTTTTTTTTCCAAAGTAACTAAACAATTTTTTTTTTTTCCAAAGTAACTAAAAAAATATTTTTTTTTCCAAAGTAACTAAAAAAATTTTTTTTTTCCAAAGTAACTAAAAAAATATTTTTTTTTCCAAAGTAACTAAAAAAATATTTTTTTTTCCAAAGTAACTAAAAAAATATTTTTTTTTCCAAAGTAACTAAAAAAATATTTTTTTTTCCAAAGTAACTAAAAAAATATTTTTTTTCCAAAGTAACTAAAAAAATATTTTTTTTTCCAAAGAAACTAAAAAAATATTTTTTTTTCCAAAGTAACTAAAAAATTTTTTTTTTTTCCAAAGTAACTAAAAAAATTTTTTTTTTTCCAAAGTAACTAAAAAAATATTTTTTTTTCCAAAGTAACTAAAAAAATATTTTTTTTTCCAAAGTAACTAAAAAAATATTTTTTTTTCCAAAGTAACTAAAAAAATATTTTTTTTTCCAAAGTAACTAAAAAAATATTTTTTTTCCCAAAGAAACTAAAAAAATATTTTTTTTTCCAAAGTAACTAAAAAATTTTTTTTTTTCCAAAGAAACTAAAAAAATATTTTTTTTTCCAAAGTAACTAAAAAAAAAAATTTTTTTCCAAAGTAACTAAAAAAATATTTTTTTTTCCAAAGTAATTAAAAAAATATTTTTTTTTCCAAAGTAACTAAAAAAATATTTTTTTTTCCAAAGTAACTAAAAAAATATATTTTTTTTCCAAAGTAACTAAAAAAATATTTTTTTTCCCAAAGTGACTAAAAAAATATTTTTTTTTTCCAAAGTAACTAAAAAAATATTTTTTTTTCCAAAGTAACTAAAAAAATATTTTTTTTTCCAAAGTAACTAAAAAAATATTTTTTTTCCAAAGTAACTAAAAAAATATTTTTTTTTCCAAAGAAACTAAAAAAATATTTTTTTTTCCAAAGTAACTAAAAAAATATTTTTTTTTCCAAAGTAACTAAAAAAATATTTTTTTTTCCAAAGTAACTAAAAAAATATTTTTTTTTCCCAAAGAAACTAAAAAAATATATTTTTTTCCAAAGTAACTAAAAAAATTTTTTTTTTTCCAAAGAAACTAAAAAAATATTTTTTTTTTCCAAAGTAACTAAAAAAATTTTTTTTTTTCCAAAGTAACTAAACAATTTTTTTTTTTTCCAAAGTAACTAAAAAAATATTTTTTTTTCCAAAGTAACTAAAAAAATTTTTTTTTTCCAAAGTAACTAAAAAAATATTTTTTTTTCCAAAGTAACTAAAAAAATATTTTTTTTTCCAAAGTAACTAAAAAAATATTTTTTTTTCCAAAGTAACTAAAAAAATATTTTTTTTTCCAAAGTAACTAAAAAAATATTTTTTTTCCAAAGTAACTAAAAAAATATTTTTTTTTCCAAAGAAACTAAAAAAATATTTTTTTTTCCAAAGTAACTAAAAAATTTTTTTTTTTTCCAAAGTAACTAAAAAAATTTTTTTTTTTCCAAAGTAACTAAAAAAATATTTTTTTTTCCAAAGTAACTAAAAAAATATTTTTTTTTCCAAAGAAACTAA
This sequence comes from Melanostigma gelatinosum, assembly GCF_949748355.1. NCBI lineage: Eukaryota > Metazoa > Chordata > Actinopteri > Perciformes > Zoarcidae > Melanostigma > Melanostigma gelatinosum. Next base: position 31,964 of record NW_027635132.1, on the reverse strand, counting down.
AAAAATATTTTTTTTTCCAAAGTAACTAAAAAAATATTTTTTTTTCCAAAGTAACTAAAAAAATATTTTTTTTTCCAAAGTAACTAAAAAAATATTTTTTTTCCCAAAGAAACTAAAAAAATATTTTTTTTTCCAAAGTAACTAAAAAATTTTTTTTTTTTCCAAAGAAACTAAAAAAATATTTTTTTTTCCAAAGTAACTAAAAAAAAATTTTTTTTTCCAAAGTAACTAAAAAAATATTTTTTTTTCCAAAGTAATTAAAAAAATATTTTTTTTTCCAAAGTAACTAAAAAAATATTTTTTTTTCCAAAGTAACTAAAAAAATATATTTTTTTTCCAAAGTAACTAAAAAAATATTTTTTTTCCCAAAGTGACTAAAAAAATATTTTTTTTTTCCAAAGTAACTAAAAAAATATTTTTTTTTCCAAAGTAACTAAAAAAATATTTTTTTTTCCAAAGTAACTAAAAAAATATTTTTTTTCCAAAGTAACTAAAAAAATATTTTTTTTCCAAAGAAACTAAAAAAATATTTTTTTTTCCAAAGTAACTAAAAAAATATTTTTTTTTCCAAAGTAACTAAAAAAATATTTTTTTTTCCAAAGTAACTAAAAAAATATTTTTTTTTCCCAAAGAAACTAAAAAAATATTTTTTTTTCCAAAGTAACTAAAAAAAATTTTTTTTTTCCAAAGAAACTAAAAAAATATTTTTTTTTCCAAAGTAACTAAAAAAATTTTTTTTTTTCCAAAGTAACTAAAAAAAAATTTTTTTTTCCAAAGTAACTAAAAAAATATTTTTTTTTCCAAAGTAATTAAAAAAATATTTTTTTTTCCAAAGTAACTAAAAAAATATTTTTTTTTCCAAAGTAACTAAAAAAATATATTTTTTTTCCAAAGTAACTAAAAAAATATTTTTTTTCCCAAAGTGACTAAAAAAATATTTTTTTTTTCCAAAGTAACTAAAAAAATATTTTTTTTTCCAAAGTAACTAAAAAAATATTTTTTTTTCCAAAGTAACTAAAAAAATATTTTTTTTTCCAAAGTAACTAAAAAAATATTTTTTTTTCCAAAGAAACTAAAAAAATATTTTTTTTTCCAAAGTAACTAAAAAAATATTTTTTTTTCCAAAGTAACTAAAAAAAATTTTTTTTTTCCAAAGTAACTAAAAAAAAAATTTTTTTCCCAAAGAAACTAAAAAAATATTTTTTTTTCCAAAGTAACTAAAAATTTTTTTTTTTTTCCAAAGAAACTAAAAAAATATTTTTTTTTCCAAAGTAACTAAAAAAAAATTTTTTTTTCCAAAGTAACTAAAAAAATATTTTTTTTTCCAAAGTAATTAAAAAAATATTTTTTTTTCCAAAGTAACTAAAAAAATATTTTTTTTTCCAAAGTAACTAAAAAAATATTTTTTTTTTCCAAAGTAACTAAAAAAATATTTTTTTTCCCAAAGTGACTAAAAAAATATTTTTTTTTTCCAAAGTAACTAAAAAAATATTTTTTTTTCCAAAGTAACTAAAAAAATATTTTTTTTTCCAAAGTAACTAAAAAAATATTTTTTTTCCAAAGTAACTAAAAAAATATTTTTTTTCCAAAGAAACTAAAAAAATATTTTTTTTTCCAAAGTAACTAAAAAAATATTTTTTTTTCCAAAGTAACTAAAAAAATATTTTTTTTTCCAAAGTAACTAAAAAAATATTTTTTTTTCCCAAAGAAACTAAAAAAATATTTTTTTTTCCAAAGTAACTAAAAAAAATTTTTTTTTTCCAAAGAAACTAAAAAAATATTTTTTTTTCCGAAGTAACTAAAAAATTTTTTTTTTTTCCAAAGTAACTAAAAAAAATTTTTTTTTTCCAAAGTAACTAAAAAAATATTTTTTTTTCCAAAGTAACTAAAAAAATATTTTTTTTTCCAAAGTAACTAAAAAAATATTTTTTTTTCCAAAGTAACTAAAAAAATATTTTTTTTTCCAAAGTAACTAAAAAAATATTTTTTTTTCCAAAGTAACTAAAAAAATATTTTTTTTTCCAAAGTAACTAAAAAAATATTTTTTTTCCAAAGTAACTAAAAAAATTATTTTTTTTCCAAAGTAACTAAAAAAATATTTTTTTTTCCAAAGTAACTAAAAAAATATTTTTTTTTCCAAAGAAACTAAAAAAATATTTTTTTTTTCCAAAGTAACTAAAAAAATATTTTTTTTTCCAAAGTAACTAAAAAAATATTTTTTTTTCCAAAGTAACTAAAAAAATATTTTTTTTCCCAAAGAAACTAAAAAAATATTTTTTTTTCCAAAGTAACTAAAAAAATTTTTTTTTTTCCAAAGAAACTAAAAAAATATATTTTTTTCCAAAGTAACTAAAAAAATATTTTTTTTTCCAAAGTAACTAAAAAAATATTTTTTTTTCCAAAGTAACTAAAAAAATATTTTTTTTCCAAAGTAACTAAAAAAATATTTTTTTTCCAAAGTAACTAAAAAAATATTTTTTTTTCCAAAGTAACTAAAAAAATATTTTTTTTTCCAAAGTAACTAAAAAAATATTTTTTTTTCCAAAGTAACTAAAAAAATATTTTTTTTTCCAAAGTAACTAAAAAAATATCTTTTTTCCAAAGTAACTAAAAAATATTTTTTTTTCCAAAGTAACTAAAAAAATATTTTTTTTTCCAAAGTAACTAAAAAAATATTTTTTTTTCCAAAGTAACTAAAAAAATATTTTTTTTCCAAAGTAACTAAAAAAATATTTTTTTTTCCAAAGTAACAAAAAAAATATTTTTTTTTCCAAAGTAACTAAAAAAATATTTTTTTTTCCAAAGTAACTAAAAAAATATTTTTTTTCCAAAGTAACTAAAAAAATATTTTTTTTTCCAAAGTAACTAAAAAAATATTTTTTTTCCCAAAGTAACTAAAAAAATATTTTTTTTTCCAAAGTAACTAAAAAAATATTTTTTTTTCCAAAGTAACTAAAAAAATATTTTTTTTTCCAAAGTAACTAAAAAAATATTTTTTTTTCCAAAGTAACTAAAAAAATATTTTTTTTTCCAAAGTAACTAAAAAAATATTTTTTTTTCCAAAGTAACTAAAAAAATATTTTTTTTCCAAAGTAACTAAAAAAATATTTTTTTTTCCAAAGTAACTAAAAAAATATTTTTTTTCCCAAAGTAACTAAAAAAATATTTTTTTTTCCAAAGTAACTAAAAAAATATTTTTTTTCCCAAAGTAACTAAAAAAATATTTTTTTTCCAAAGTAACTAAAAAAATATTTTTTTTTCCAAAGTAACTAAAAAAATATTTTTTTTCCAAAGTAACTAAAAAAATATTTTTTTTTCCAAAGTAACTAAAAAAATATTTTTTTTTCCAAAGAAACTAAAAAAATATTTTTTTTTCCAAAGTAACTAAAAAAAATATTTTTTTTTCCAAAGAAACTAAAAAAATATTTTTTTTTCCAAAGTAACTAAAAAAATATTTTTTTTTCCAAAGTAACTAAAAAAATTATTTTTTTTCCAAAGTAACTAAAAAAAATTTTTTTTTTCCAAAGTAACTAAAAAATTTTTTTTTTTTCCAAAGAAACTAAAAAAATATTTTTTTTTCCAAAGTAACTAAAAAAAAAAATTTTTTTCCAAAGTAACTAAAAAAATATTTTTTTTTCCAAAGTAATTAAAAAAATATTTTTTTTTCCAAAGTAACTAAAAAAATATTTTTTTTTCCAAAGTAACTAAAAAAATATATTTTTTTTCCAAAGTAACTAAAAAAATATTTTTTTTCCCAAAGTGACTAAAAAAATATTTTTTTTTTCCAAAGTAACTAAAAAAATATTTTTTTTTCCAAAGTAACTAAAAAAATATTTTTTTTTCCAAAGTAACTAAAAAAATATTTTTTTTCCAAAGTAACTAAAAAAATATTTTTTTTTCCAAAGAAACTAAAAAAATATTTTTTTTTCCAAAGTAACTAAAAAAATATTTTTTTTTCCAAAGTAACTAAAAAAATATTTTTTTTTCCAAAGTAACTAAAAAAATATTTTTTTTTCCCAAAGAAACTAAAAAAATATATTTTTTTCCAAAGTAACTAAAAAAATTTTTTTTTTTCCAAAGAAACTAAAAAAATATTTTTTTTTTCCAAAGTAACTAAAAAAATTTTTTTTTTTCCAAAGTAACTAAACAATTTTTTTTTTTTCCAAAGTAACTAAAAAAATATTTTTTTTTCCAAAGTAACTAAAAAAATTTTTTTTTTCCAAAGTAACTAAAAAAATATTTTTTTTTCCAAAGTAACTAAAAAAATATTTTTTTTTCCAAAGTAACTAAAAAAATATTTTTTTTTCCAAAGTAACTAAAAAAATATTTTTTTTTCCAAAGTAACTAAAAAAATATTTTTTTTCCAAAGTAACTAAAAAAATATTTTTTTTTCCAAAGAAACTAAAAAAATATTTTTTTTTCCAAAGTAACTAAAAAATTTTTTTTTTTTCCAAAGTAACTAAAAAAATTTTTTTTTTTCCAAAGTAACTAAAAAAATATTTTTTTTTCCAAAGTAACTAAAAAAATATTTTTTTTTCCAAAGTAACTAAAAAAATATTTTTTTTTCCAAAGTAACTAAAAAAATATTTTTTTTTCCAAAGTAACTAAAAAAATATTTTTTTTCCCAAAGAAACTAAAAAAATATTTTTTTTTCCAAAGTAACTAAAAAATTTTTTTTTTTCCAAAGAAACTAAAAAAATATTTTTTTTTCCAAAGTAACTAAAAAAAAAAATTTTTTTCCAAAGTAACTAAAAAAATATTTTTTTTTCCAAAGTAATTAAAAAAATATTTTTTTTTCCAAAGTAACTAAAAAAATATTTTTTTTTCCAAAGTAACTAAAAAAATATATTTTTTTTCCAAAGTAACTAAAAAAATATTTTTTTTCCCAAAGTGACTAAAAAAATATTTTTTTTTTCCAAAGTAACTAAAAAAATATTTTTTTTTCCAAAGTAACTAAAAAAATATTTTTTTTTCCAAAGTAACTAAAAAAATATTTTTTTTCCAAAGTAACTAAAAAAATATTTTTTTTTCCAAAGAAACTAAAAAAATATTTTTTTTTCCAAAGTAACTAAAAAAATATTTTTTTTTCCAAAGTAACTAAAAAAATATTTTTTTTTCCAAAGTAACTAAAAAAATATTTTTTTTTCCCAAAGAAACTAAAAAAATATATTTTTTTCCAAAGTAACTAAAAAAATTTTTTTTTTTCCAAAGAAACTAAAAAAATATTTTTTTTTTCCAAAGTAACTAAAAAAATTTTTTTTTTTCCAAAGTAACTAAACAATTTTTTTTTTTTCCAAAGTAACTAAAAAAATATTTTTTTTTCCAAAGTAACTAAAAAAATTTTTTTTTTCCAAAGTAACTAAAAAAATATTTTTTTTTCCAAAGTAACTAAAAAAATATTTTTTTTTCCAAAGTAACTAAAAAAATATTTTTTTTTCCAAAGTAACTAAAAAAATATTTTTTTTTCCAAAGTAACTAAAAAAATATTTTTTTTCCAAAGTAACTAAAAAAATATTTTTTTTTCCAAAGAAACTAAAAAAATATTTTTTTTTCCAAAGTAACTAAAAAATTTTTTTTTTTTCCAAAGTAACTAAAAAAATTTTTTTTTTCCAAAGTAACTAAAAAAATATTTTTTTTTCCAAAGTAACTAAAAAAATATTTTTTTTTCCAAAGAAACTAAAAAAATATTTTTTTTTCCAAAGTAACTAAAAAAATATTTTTTTTTCCAAAGTAACTAAAAAAATATTTTTTTTTCCAAAGTAACTAAAAAAATATTTTTTTTCCCAAAGAAACTAAAAAAATATTTTTTTTTCCAAAGTAACTAAAAAATTTTTTTTTTTTCCAAAGAAACTAAAAAAATATTTTTTTTTCCAAAGTAACTAAAAAAAAATTTTTTTTTCCAAAGTAACTAAAAAAATATTTTTTTTTCCAAAGTAATTAAAAAAATATTTTTTTTTCCAAAGTAACTAAAAAAATATTTTTTTTTCCAAAGTAACTAAAAAAATATATTTTTTTTCCAAAGTAACTAAAAAAATATTTTTTTTCCCAAAGTGACTAAAAAAATATTTTTTTTTTCCAAAGTAACTAAAAAAATATTTTTTTTTCCAAAGTAACTAAAAAAATATTTTTTTTTCCAAAGTAACTAAAAAAATATTTTTTTTCCAAAGTAACTAAAAAAATATTTTTTTTCCAAAGAAACTAAAAAAATATTTTTTTTTCCAAAGTAACTAAAAAAATATTTTTTTTTCCAAAGTAACTAAAAAAATATTTTTTTTTCCAAAGTAACTAAAAAAATATTTTTTTTTCCCAAAGAAACTAAAAAAATATTTTTTTTTCCAAAGTAACTAAAAAAAATTTTTTTTTTCCAAAGAAACTAAAAAAATATTTTTTTTTCCAAAGTAACTAAAAAAATTTTTTTTTTTCCAAAGTAACTAAAAAAAAATTTTTTTTTCCAAAGTAACTAAAAAAATATTTTTTTTTCCAAAGTAATTAAAAAAATATTTTTTTTTCCAAAGTAACTAAAAAAATATTTTTTTTTCCAAAGTAACTAAAAAAATATATTTTTTTTCCAAAGTAACTAAAAAAATATTTTTTTTCCCAAAGTGACTAAAAAAATATTTTTTTTTTCCAAAGTAACTAAAAAAATATTTTTTTTTCCAAAGTAACTAAAAAAATATTTTTTTTTCCAAAGTAACTAAAAAAATATTTTTTTTTCCAAAGTAACTAAAAAAATATTTTTTTTTCCAAAGAAACTAAAAAAATATTTTTTTTTCCAAAGTAACTAAAAAAATATTTTTTTTTCCAAAGTAACTAAAAAAAAATTTTTTTTTCCAAAGTAACTAAAAAAAAAATTTTTTTCCCAAAGAAACTAAAAAAATATTTTTTTTTCCAAAGTAACTAAAAATTTTTTTTTTTTTCCAAAGAAACTAAAAAAATATTTTTTTTTCCAAAGTAACTAAAAAAAAATTTTTTTTTCCAAAGTAACTAAAAAAATATTTTTTTTTCCAAAGTAATTAAAAAAATATTTTTTTTTCCAAAGTAACTAAAAAAATATTTTTTTTTCCAAAGTAACTAAAAAAATATTTTTTTTTTCCAAAGTAACTAAAAAAATATTTTTTTTCCCAAAGTGACTAAAAAAATATTTTTTTTTTCCAAAGTAACTAAAAAAATATTTTTTTTTCCAAAGTAACTAAAAAAATATTTTTTTTTCCAAAGTAACTAAAAAAATATTTTTTTTCCAAAGTAACTAAAAAAATATTTTTTTTCCAAAGAAACTAAAAAAATATTTTTTTTTCCAAAGTAACTAAAAAAATATTTTTTTTTCCAAAGTAACTAAAAAAATATTTTTTTTTCCAAAGTAACTAAAAAAATATTTTTTTTTCCCAAAGAAACTAAAAAAATATTTTTTTTTCCAAAGTAACTAAAAAAAATTTTTTTTTTCCAAAGAAACTAAAAAAATATTTTTTTTTCCGAAGTAACTAAAAAATTTTTTTTTTTTCCAAAGTAACTAAAAAAAATTTTTTTTTTCCAAAGTAACTAAAAAAATATTTTTTTTTCCAAAGTAACTAAAAAAATATTTTTTTTTCCAAAGTAACTAAAAAAATATTTTTTTTTCCAAAGTAACTAAAAAAATATTTTTTTTTCCAAAGTAACTAAAAAAATATTTTTTTTTCCAAAGTAACTAAAAAAATATTTTTTTTTCCAAAGTAACTAAAAAAATATTTTTTTTCCAAAGTAACTAAAAAAATTATTTTTTTTCCAAAGTAACTAAAAAAATATTTTTTTTTCCAAAGTAACTAAAAAAATATTTTTTTTTCCAAAGAAACTAAAAAAATATTTTTTTTTTCCAAAGTAACTAAAAAAATATTTTTTTTTCCAAAGTAACTAAAAAAATATTTTTTTTTCCAAAGTAACTAAAAAAATATTTTTTTTCCCAAAGAAACTAAAAAAATATTTTTTTTTCCAAAGTAACTAAAAAAATTTTTTTTTTTCCAAAGAAACTAAAAAAATATTTTTTTTTCCAAAGTAACTAAAAAAATATTTTTTTTTCCAAAGTAACTAAAAAAATATTTTTTTTTCCAAAGTAACTAAAAAAATATTTTTTTTCCAAAGTAACTAAAAAAATATTTTTTTTCCAAAGTAACTAAAAAAATATTTTTTTTTCCAAAGTAACTAAAAAAATATTTTTTTTTCCAAAGTAACTAAAAAAATATTTTTTTTTCCAAAGTAACTAAAAAAATATTTTTTTTTCCAAAGTAACTAAAAAAATATCTTTTTTCCAAAGTAACTAAAAAATATTTTTTTTTCCAAAGTAACTAAAAAAATATTTTTTTTTCCAAAGTAACTAAAAAAATATTTTTTTTTCCAAAGTAACTAAAAAAATATTTTTTTTCCAAAGTAACTAAAAAAATATTTTTTTTTCCAAAGTAACAAAAAAAATATTTTTTTTTCCAAAGTAACTAAAAAAATATTTTTTTTTCCAAAGTAACTAAAAAAATATTTTTTTTCCAAAGTAACTAAAAAAATATTTTTTTTTCCAAAGTAACTAAAAAAATATTTTTTTTTCCAAAGTAACTAAAAAAATATTTTTTTTTCCAAAGTAACTAAAAAAATATTTTTTTTCCCAAAGTAACTAAAAAAATATTTTTTTTTCCAAAGTAACTAAAAAAATATTTTTTTTTCCAAAGTAACTAAAAAAATATTTTTTTTTCCAAAGTAACTAAAAAAATATTTTTTTTTCCAAAGTAACTAAAAAAATATTTTTTTTTCCAAAGTAACTAAAAAAATATTTTTTTTTCCAAAGTAACTAAAAAAATATTTTTTTTCCAAAGTAACTAAAAAAATATTTTTTTTTCCAAAGTAACTAAAAAAATATTTTTTTTCCCAAAGTAACTAAAAAAATATTTTTTTTTCCAAAGTAACTAAAAAAATATTTTTTTTCCCAAAGTAACTAAAAAAATATTTTTTTTCCAAAGTAACTAAAAAAATATTTTTTTTTCCAAAGTAACTAAAAAAATATTTTTTTTCCAAAGTAACTAAAAAAATATTTTTTTTTCCAAAGTAACTAAAAAAATATTTTTTTTTCCAAAGAAACTAAAAAAATATTTTTTTTTCCAAAGTAACTAAAAAAAATATTTTTTTTTCCAAAGAAACTAAAAAAATATTTTTTTTTCCAAAGTAACTAAAAAAATATTTTTTTTTCCAAAGTAACTAAAAAAATTATTTTTTTTCCAAAGTAACTAAAAAAAATTTTTTTTTTCCAAAGTAACTAAAAAAATATTTTTTTTTCCAAAGTAACTAAAAAAATATTTTTTTTTCCAAAGTAATTAAAAAATATTTTTTTTTTCCAAAGTAACTAAAAATTTTTTTTTTTTTCCAAAGTAACTAAAAAAATTTTTTTTTTTCCAAAGAAACTAAAAAATTTTTTTTTTTTCCAAAGTAACTAAAAAAAATTTTTTTTTTCCAAAGTAACTAAAAATTATTTTTTTTTTCCAAAGAAACTAAAAAAATATTTTTTTTTCCAAAGTAACTAAAAAAAATTTTTTTTTCCAAAGTAACTAAAAAATTTTTTTTTTTCCAAAGTAACTAAAAAAATATTTTTTTTTCCAAAGTAACTAAAAAAATATTTTTTTTTCCAAAGTAACTAAAAAAATATTTTTTTTCCAAAGGAACTAAAAAAATATTTTTTTTTCCAAAGTAACTAAAAAAATATTTTTTTTTCCAAAGTAACTAAAAAAATATTTTTTTTCCAAAGTAACTAAAAAAATATTTTTTTTTCCAAAGTAACTAAAAAAATATTTTTTTTTCCAAAGTAACTAAAAAAATATTTTTTTTTCCAAAGTAACTAAAAAAATATTTTTTTTTCCAAAGTAACTAAAAAAATATTTTTTTTTCCAAAGTAACTAAAAAAATATTTTTTTTTCCAAAGTAACTAAAAAAATATTTTTTTTTCCAAAGTAACTAAAAAAATATTTTTTTTTCCAAAGTAACTAAAAAAATATTTTTTTTTCCAAAGTAACTAAAAAAATATTTTTTTTCCAAAGTAACTAAAAAAATATTTTTTTTTCCAAAGTAACTAAAAAAATATTTTTTTTCCAAAGTAACTAAAAAAATATTTTTTTTTCCAAAGTAACTAAAAAAATATTTTTTTTTCCAAAGAAACTAAAAAAATATTTTTTTTTCCAAAGTAACTAAAAAAAATATTTTTTTTTCCAAAGAAACTAAAAAAATATTTTTTTTTCCAAAGTAACTAAAAAAATATTTTTTTTTCCAAAGAAACTAAAAAAAAAATATTTTTTCCAAAGTAACTAAAATTTTTTTTTTTTTCCAAAGTAACTAAAAAAATTATTTTTTTTCCAAAGTAACTAAAAAAATATTTTTTTTTCCAAAGTAACTAAAAAAATATTTTTTTTTCCAAAGTAACTAAAAAAATATTTTTTTTTCCAAAGTAATTAAAAAAATATTTTTTTTTCCAAAGTAACTAAAAAAATATTTTTTTTTTCCAAAGTAACTAAAAAAATATTTTTTTTTCCAAAGTAACTAAAAAAATATTTTTTTTTCCAAAGAAACTAAAAAAATATTTTTTTTTCCAAAGTAACTAAAAGAAATTTGTTTTTTCCAAAGTAACTAAAAAAATATTTTTTTTCCCAAAGTAACTAAAAAAATATTTTTTTTTCCAAAGAAACTAAAAAAAATTTTTTTTTTCCAAAGTAACTAAAAAAAATTTTTTTTTCCAAAGAAACTAAAAAAATTTTTTTTTTTCCAAAGTAACTAAAAAATATTTTTTTTTCCAAAGTAACTAAAAAAATATTTTTTTTTCCAAAGTAACTAAAAAAATATTTTTTTTTCCAAAGTAACTAAAAAAATATATTTTTTTTCCAAAGTAACTAAAAAAATATTTTTTTTTCCAAAGTGACTAAAAAAATATTTTTTTTCCAAAGTAACTAAAAAAATATTTTTTTTCCAAAGTAACTAAAAAAATATTTTTTTTTCCAAAGTAACTAAAAAAATATTTTTTTTTCCAAAGTGACTAAAAAAATATTTTTTTTTCCAAAGTAACTAAAAAAATATTTTTTTTTCCAAAGTAACTAAAAAAATATTTTTTTTTCCAAAGAAACTAAAAAAATATTTTTTTTTCCAAAGTAACTAAAAAAATTTTTTTTTTCCAAAGAAACTAAAAAAATATTTTTTTTTCCAAAGTAACTAAAAAAATTTTTTTTTTCCAAAGAAACTAAAAAAATATTTTTTTTTCCAAAGTAACTAAAAAAATATTTTTTTTTCCAAAGTAACTAAAAAAATATTTTTTTTTCCAAAGTAACTAAAAAAATATTTTTTTTTCCAAAGTAACTAAAAAAATATTTTTTTTCCAAAGTAACTAAAAAAATATTTTTTTTTCCAAAGTAACTAAAAAAAATATTTTTTTTTCCAAAGTAACTAAAAAAATATTTTTTTTTCCAAAGTAACTAAAAAAATATCTTTTTTCCAAAGTAACTAAAAAAATATTTTTTTTTCCAAAGTAACTAAAAAAATATTTTTTTTCCAAAGTAACTAAAAAAATATTTTTTTTCCAAAGTAACTAAAAAAATATTTTTTTTCCAAAGTAACTAAAACAATATTTTTTTTTCCAAAGTAACTAAAAAAAATTTTTTTTTTCCAAAGTAACTAAAAATTTTTTTTTTTTCCAAAGAAACAAAAAAAAAAAAAAAATTTCCAAAGTAACTAAAAAAATATTTTTTTTCCAAAGTAACTAAAAAAATATTTTTTTTTCCAAAGTAACTAAAAAAATATTTTTTTTCCCAAAGTAACTAAAAAAATATTTTTTTTTCCAAAGTAACTAAAAAAATATTTTTTTTCCCAAAGTAACTAAAAAAATATTTTTTTTCCAAAGTAACTAAAAAAATATTTTTTTTTCCAAAGTAACTAAAAAAATATTTTTTTTCCAAAGTAACTAAAAAAATATTTTTTTTTTCCAAAGTAACTAAAAAAATATTTTTTTTTCCAAAGAAACTAAAAAAATATTTTTTTTTCCAAAGTAACTAAAAAAAATATTTTTTTTTCCAAAGAAACTAAAAAAATATTTTTTTTTCCAAAGTAACTAAAAAAATATTTTTTTTTCCAAAGTAACTAAAAAAATATTTTTTTTTCCAAAGTAACTAAAAAAATATTTTTTTTCCCAAAGTAACTAAAAAAATATTTTTTTTTCCAAAGTAACTAAAAAAATATTTTTTTTTCCAAAGTAACTAAAAAAATATTTTTTTTTCCAAAGTAACTAAAAAAATATTTTTTTTTCCAAAGTAACTAAAAAAATAATTTTTTTTCCAAAGTAACTAAAAAAATATTTTTTTTTCCAAAGTAACTAAAAAAATATTTTTTTTCCAAAGTAACTAAAAAAATATTTTTTTTTCCAAAGTAACTAAAAAAATATTTTTTTTCCCAAAGTAACTAAAAAAATATTTTTTTTCCAAAGTAACTAAAAAAATATTTTTTTTCCCAAAGTAACTAAAAAAATATTTTTTTTCCAAAGTAACTAAAAAAATATTTTTTTTTCCAAAGTAACTAAAAAAATATTTTTTTTCCAAAGTAACTAAAAAAATATTTTTTTTTCCAAAGTAACTAAAAAAATATTTTTTTTTCCAAAGAAACTAAAAAAATATTTTTTTTTCCAAAGTAACTAAAAAAAAAATTTTTTTTTCCAAAGAAACTAAAAAAATATTTTTTTTTCCAAAGTAACTAAAAAAATATTTTTTTTCCAAAGAAACTAAAAAAAAAATATTTTTTCCAAAGTAACTAAAAATTTTTTTTTTTTTCCAAAGTAACTAAAAAAAAATTTTTTTTTCCAAAGTAACTAAAAAAATATATTTTTTTCCAAAGTAACTAAAAAAATATTTTTTTTTCCAAAGTAACTAAAAAAATATTTTTTTTTCCAAAGTAATTAAAAAAATATTTTTTTTTCCAAAGTAACTAAAAAAATATTTTTTTTTTCCAAAGTAACTAAAAAAATATTTTTTTTTCCAAAGTAACTAAAAAAATATTTTTTTTTCCAAAGAAACTAAAAAAATATTTTTTTTTCCAAAGTAACTAAAATAAATTTGTTTTTTCCAAAGTAACTAAAAAAATATTTTTTTTTCCAAAGTAACTAAAAAAATATTTTTTTTTCCAAAGAAACTAAAAAAAAATTTTTTTTTCCAAAGTAACTAAAAAAATTTTTTTTTTCCAAAGAAACTAAAAAAAAATTTTTTTTTCCAAAGTAACTAAAAAATATTTTTTTTTCCAAAGTAACTAAAAAAATATTTTTTTTTCCAAAGTAACTAAAAAAATATTTTTTTTTTCCAAAGTAACTAAAAAAATATTTTTTTTTCCAAAGTGACTAAAAAAATATTTTTTTTCCAAAGTAACTAAAAAAATATTTTTTTTTCCAAAGTAACTAAAAAAATATTTTTTTTTCCAAAGTAACTAAAAAAATATTTTTTTTTCCAAAGTGACTAAAAAAATATTTTTTTTTCCAAAGTAACTAAAAAAATATTTTTTTTTCCAAAGTAACTAAAAAAATATATTTTTTTCCAAAGAAACTAAAAAAATATTTTTTTTTCCAAAGTAACTAAAAAAATTTTTTTTTTTCCAAAGAAACTAAAAAAATATTTTTTTTTCCAAAGTAACTAAAAAAATATTTTTTTTTCCAAAGTAACTAAAAAAATATTTTTTTTTCCAAAGTAACTAAAAAAATATTTTTTTTTCCAAAGTAACTAAAAAAATATTTTTTTTCCAAAGTAACTAAAAAAATATTTTTTTTTCCAAAGTAACTAAAAAAAATATTTTTTTTTCCAAAGTAACTAAAAAAATATTTTTTTTTCCAAAGTAACTAAAAAAATATTTTTTTTCCAAAGTAACTAAAAAAATATTTTTTTTTCCAAAGTAACTAAAAAAATATTTTTTTTCCCAAAGTAACTAAAAAAATATTTTTTTTTCCAAAGTAACTAAAAAAATATTTTTTTTCCCAAAGTAACTAAAAAAATATTTTTTTTCCAAAGTAACTAAAAAAATATTTTTTTTTCCAAAGAAACTAAAAAAATATTTTTTTTTCCAAAGTAACTAAAAAAAATATTTTTTTTTCCAAAGAAACTAAAAAAATATTTTTTTTTCCAAAGTAACTAAAAAAATATTTTTTTTCCAAAGAAACTAAAAAAAAAATATTTTTTCCAAAGTAACTAAAAAATTTTTTTTTTTTCCAAAGTAACTAAAAAAATTATTTTTTTTCCAAAGTAACTAAAAAAATATTTTTTTTTCCAAAGTAACTAAAAAAATATTTTTTTTTCCAAAGTAACTAAAAAAATATTTTTTTTTCCAAAGTAATTAAAAAAATATTTTTTTTTCCAAAGTAACTAAAAAAATATTTTTTTTTTCCAAAGTAACTAAAAAAATATTTTTTTTTCCAAAGTAACTAAAAAAATATTTTTTTTTCCAAAGAAACTAAAAAAATATTTTTTTTTCCAAAGTAACTAAAAGAAATTTGTTTTTTCCAAAGTAACTAAAAAAATATTTTTTTTTCCAAAGTAACTAAAAAAATATTTTTTTTTCCAAAGAAACTAAAAAAATATTTTTTTTTCCAAAGTAACTAAAAAATTTTTTTTTTTCCAAAGAAACTAAAAAAATTTTTTTTTTTCCAAAGTAACTAAAAAATATTTTTTTTTCCAAAGTAACTAAAAAAATATTTTTTTTTCCAAAGTAACTAAAAAAATATTTTTTTTTCCAAAGTAACTAAAAAAATATTTTTTTTTTCCAAAGTAACTAAAAAAATATTTTTTTTTCCAAAGTGACTAAAAAAATATTTTTTTTCCAAAGTAACTAAAAAAATATTTTTTTTTCCAAAGTAACTAAAAAAATATTTTTTTTTCCAAAGTAACTAAAAAAATATTTTTTTTTCCAAAGTGACTAAAAAAATATTTTTTTTTCCAAAGTAACTAAAAAAATATTTTTTTTTCCAAAGTAACTAAAAAAATATATTTTTTTCCAAAGAAACTAAAAAAATATTTTTTTTTCCAAAGTAACTAAAAAAATTTTTTTTTTTTCCAAAGAAACTAAAAAAATATTTTTTTTTCCAAAGTAACTAAAAAAATATTTTTTTTTCCAAAGTAACTAAAAAAATATTTTTTTTTCCAAAGTAACTAAAAAAATATTTTTTTTTCCAAAGTAACTAAAAAAATATTTTTTTTCCAAAGTAACTAAAAAAATATTTTTTTTTCCAAAGTAACTAAAAAAAATATTTTTTTTTCCAAAGTAACTAAAAAAATATTTTTTTTTCCAAAGTAACTAAAAAAATATCTTTTTTCCAAAGTAACTAAAAAAATATTTTTTTTTCCAAAGTAACTAAAAAAATATTTTTTTTCCAAAGTAACTAAAACAATATTTTTTTTTCCAAAGTAACTAAAAAAATTTTTTTTTTTCCAAAGTAACTAAAAATTATTTTTTTTTTCCAAAGAAACAAAAAAAAAAAAAAATTTTCCAAAGTAACTAAAAAAAAATTTTTTTTTCCAAAGTAACTAAAAAATTATTTTTTTTTCCAAAGTAACTAAAAAAATATTTTTTTTTCCAAAGAAACTAAAAAAATATTTTTTTTTCCAAAGTAACTAAAAAAAATTTTTTTTTTCCAAAGTAACTAAAAATTATTTTTTTTTTCCAAAGAAACTAAAAAAATATTTTTTTTTCCAAAGTAACTAAAAAAAAATTTTTTTTCCAAAGTAACAAAAAATTTTTTTTTTTTCCAAAGTAACTAAAAAAATATTTTTTTTTCCAAAGTAACTAAAAAAATATTTTTTTTTCCAAAGTAACTAAAAAAATATTTTTTTTCCAAAGTAACTAAAAAAATATTTTTTTTTCCAAAGTAACTAAAAAAATATTTTTTTTTCCAAAGTAACTAAAAAAATATTTTTTTTCCAAAGTAACTAAAAAAATATTTTTTTTTCCAAAGTAACTAAAAAAATATTTTTTTTTCCAAAGTAACTAAAAAAATATTTTTTTTTCCAAAGTAACTAAAAAAATATTTTTTTTTCCAAAGAAACTAAAAAAAAATTTTTTTTCCAAAGTAACTAAAAAAAATTTTTTTTTTCCAAAGTAACTAAAAAAATATTTTTTTTTCCAAAGTAACTAAAAAAATATTTTTTTTTCCAAAGTAACTAAAAAAATATTTTTTTTTCCAAAGTAACTAAAAAAATATTTTTTTTCCAAAGTAACTAAAAAAATATTTTTTTTTCCAAAGTAACTAAAAAAATATATTTTTTTTCCAAAGTAACTAAAAAAATATTTTTTTTTCCAAAGTAACTAAAAAAATATTTTTTTTTCCAAAGTAACTAAAAAAATATCTTTTTTCCAAAGTAACTAAAAAAATATTTTTTTTTCCAAAGTAACTAAAAAAATATTTTTTTTTCCAAAGTAACTAAAAAAATATATTTTTTTTCCAAAGTAACTAAAAAAATATTTTTTTTCCCAAAGAAACTAAAAAAATATTTTTTTTTCCAAAGTAACTAAAAAAATATTTTTTTTCCAAAGTAACTAAAAAAATATTTTTTTTCCAAAGTAACTAAAAAAATATTTTTTTTTCCAAAGTAACTAAAAAAAAAAAAATTTCCAAAGTAACTAAAAAAATATTTTTTTTTCCAAAGTAACTAAAAAAATATTTTTTTTTCCAAAGTAACTAAAAAAATATCTTTTTTCCAAAGTAACTAAAAAAATATTTTTTTTTCCAAAGTAACTAAAAAAATATTTTTTTTTCCAAAGTAACTAAAAAAATATTTTTTTTCCAAAGTAACTAAAAAAATATTTTTTTTGCCAAAGAAACTAAAAAAATATTTTTTTTTCCAAAGTAACTAAAAAAATTTTTTTTTTCCAAAGTAACTAAAAAAATATTTTTTTCCCAAAGTAACTAAAAAAATATTTTTTTTTCCAAAGTAACTAAAAAAATATCTTTTTTCCAAAGTAACTAAAAAAATATTTTTTTTTCCAAAGTAACTAAAAAAATATTTTTTTTTCCAAAGTAACTAAAAAAATATTTTTTTTTCCAAAGTAACTAAAAAAATATCTTTTTTTCCAAAGTAACTAAAAAAATATTTTTTTTTCCAAAGTAACTAAAAAAATATTTTTTTTTCCAAAGTAACTAAAAAAATATTTTTTTTCCAAAGTAACTAAAAAAATATTTTTTTTCCCAAAGAAACTAAAAAAATATTTTATTTTCCAAAGTAACTAAAAAAATTTTTTTTTTCCAAAGAAACTAAAAAAATATTTTTTTTTCCAAAGTAACTAAAAAAATATTTTTTTTTCCAAAGTAACTAAAAAAATATTTTTTTTTCCAAAATAACTAAAAAAATATTTTTTTTTCCAAAGTAACTAAAAAAATATTTTTTTTCCAAAGTAACTAAAAAAATTTTTTTTTTCCAAAGTAACTAAAAAAATATTTTTTTTTCCAAAGTAACTAAAAAAATATTTTTTTTTCCAAAGTAACTAAAAAAAATTTTTTTTTTCCAAAGTAACTAAAAAATTTTTTTTTTTTCCAAAGTAACTAAAAAAATTTTTTTTTTTCCAAAGTAACTAAAAAAATTTTTTTTTTCCAAAGTAACTAAAAAAAATTTTTTTTTTTCCAAAGTAACTAAAATTTTTTTTTTTTTCCAAAGAAACTAAAAAAATATTTTTTTTTCCAAAGTAACTAAAAAAATATTTTTTTTTCCAAAGTAACTAAAAAAATATTTTTTTTTCCAAAGTAACTAAAAAAATATTTTTTTTCCAAAGTAACTAAAAAAATATTTTTTTTTCCAAAGTAACTAAAAAAAATATTTTTTTTTCCAAAGTAACTAAAAAAATATTTTTTTTTCCAAAGTAACTAAAAAAATATCTTTTTTCCAAAGTAACTAAAAAAATATTTTTTTTTCCAAAGTAACTAAAAAAATATTTTTTTTCCAAAGTAACTAAAACAATATTTTTTTTTCCAAAGTAACTAAAAAAATTTTTTTTTTTCCAAAGTAACTAAAAATTATTTTTTTTTTCCAAAGAAACAAAAAAAAAAAAAAATTTTCCAAAGTAACTAAAAAAAAATTTTTTTTTCCAAAGTAACTAAAAAATTATTTTTTTTTCCAAAGTAACTAAAAAAATATTTTTTTTTCCAAAGAAACTAAAAAAATATTTTTTTTTCCAAAGTAACTAAAAAAAATTTTTTTTTTCCAAAGTAACTAAAAATTATTTTTTTTTTCCAAAGAAACTAAAAAAATATTTTTTTTTCCAAAGTAACTAAAAAAAATTTTTTTTTCCAAAGTAACAAAAAATTTTTTTTTTTTCCAAAGTAACTAAAAAAATATTTTTTTTTCCAAAGTAACTAAAAAAATATTTTTTTTTCCAAAGTAACTAAAAAAATATTTTTTTTCCAAAGTAACTAAAAAAATATTTTTTTTTCCAAAGTAACTAAAAAAATATTTTTTTTTCCAAAGTAACTAAAAAAATATTTTTTTTCCAAAGTAACTAAAAAAATATTTTTTTTTCCAAAGTAACTAAAAAAATATTTTTTTTTCCAAAGTAACTAAAAAAATATTTTTTTTTCCAAAGTAACTAAAAAAATATTTTTTTTTCCAAAGAAACTAAAAAAAAATTTTTTTTCCAAAGTAACTAAAAAAAATTTTTTTTTTCCAAAGTAACTAAAAAAATATTTTTTTTTCCAAAGTAACTAAAAAAATATTTTTTTTTCCAAAGTAACTAAAAAAATATTTTTTTTTCCAAAGTAACTAAAAAAATATTTTTTTTCCAAAGTAACTAAAAAAATATTTTTTTTTCCAAAGTAACTAAAAAAATATATTTTTTTTCCAAAGTAACTAAAAAAATATTTTTTTTTCCAAAGTAACTAAAAAAATATTTTTTTTTCCAAAGTAACTAAAAAAATATCTTTTTTCCAAAGTAACTAAAAAAATATTTTTTTTTCCAAAGTAACTAAAAAAATATATTTTTTTCCAAAGTAACTAAAAAAATATATTTTTTTTCCAAAGTAACTAAAAAAATATTTTTTTTCCCAAAGAAACTAAAAAAATATTTTTTTTTCCAAAGTAACTAAAAAAATATTTTTTTTCCAAAGTAACTAAAAAAATATTTTTTTTCCAAAGTAACTAAAAAAATAATTTTTTTTCCAAAGTAACTAAAAAAAAAAAAATTTCCAAAGTAACTAAAAAAATATTTTTTTTTCCAAAGTAACTAAAAAAATATTTTTTTTTCCAAAGTAACTAAAAAAATATCTTTTTTCCAAAGTAACTAAAAAAATATTTTTTTTTCCAAAGTAACTAAAAAAATATTTTTTTTTCCAAAGTAACTAAAAAAATATTTTTTTTCCAAAGTAACTAAAAAAATATTTTTTTTGCCAAAGAAACTAAAAAAATATTTTTTTTTCCAAAGTAACTAAAAAAATTTTTTTTTTCCAAAGTAACTAAAAAAATATTTTTTTCCCAAAGTAACTAAAAAAATATTTTTTTTTCCAAAGTAACTAAAAAAATATCTTTTTTCCAAAGTAACTAAAAAAATATTTTTTTTTCCAAAGTAACTAAAAAAATATTTTTTTTTCCAAAGTAACTAAAAAAATATTTTTTTTTCCAAAGTAACTAAAAAAATATCTTTTTTTCCAAAGTAACTAAAAAAATATTTTTTTTTCCAAAGTAACTAAAAAAATATTTTTTTTTCCAAAGTAACTAAAAAAATATTTTTTTTCCAAAGTAACTAAAAAAATATTTTTTTTCCCAAAGAAACTAAAAAAATATTTTATTTTCCAAAGTAACTAAAAAAATTTTTTTTTTCCAAAGAAACTAAAAAAATATTTTTTTTTCCAAAGTAACTAAAAAAATATTTTTTTTTCCAAAGTAACTAAAAAAATATTTTTTTTTCCAAAATAACTAAAAAAATATTTTTTTTTCCAAAGTAACTAAAAAAATATTTTTTTTCCAAAGTAACTAAAAAAATTTTTTTTTTCCAAAGTAACTAAAAAAATATTTTTTTTTCCAAAGTAACTAAAAAAATATTTTTTTTTCCAAAGTAACTAAAAAAATTTTTTTTTTTCCAAAGTAACTAAAAATTTTTTTTTTTTTCCAAAGTAACTAAAAAAATATTTTTTTTTCCAAAGTAACTAAAAAAATATTTTTTTTCCAAAGTAACTAAAAAAAATTTTTTTTTTTCCAAAGTAACTAAAAATTTTTTTTTTTTTCCAAAGTAACTAAAAAAATATTTTTTTTTCCAAAGTAACTAAAAAAATATTTTTTTTCCAAAGTAACTAAAAAATTTTTTTTTTTCCAAAGTAACTAAAAAAACATTTTATTTCCAAAGTAACTAAAAAAAAAAAAAAATTTCCAAAGTAACTAAAAATTTTTTTTTTTTCCAAAGTAACTAAAAAATTTTTTTTTTTTCCAAAGTAACTAAAAAAATATTTTTTTTTCCAAAGTAACTAAAAAAAAATTTTTTTTTCCAAAGTAACTAAAAAAATATTTTTTTTTCCAAAGAAACTAAAAAAATATTTTTTTTTCCAAAGTAACTAAAAAATTTTTTTTTTTCCAAAGAAACTAAAAAAATATTTTTTTTCCAAAGTAACTAAAAAATATTTTTTTTTCCAAAGTAACTAAAAAAATATTTTTTTTTCCAAAGTAACTAAAAAAATATTTTTTTTTCCAAAGTAACTAAAAAAATATATTTTTTTTCCAAAGTAACTAAAAAAATATTTTTTTTTCCAAAGTGACTAAAAAAATATTTTTTTTTCCAAAGTAACTAAAAAATTTTTTTTTTTTCCAAAGTAACTAAAAAAATATTTTTTTTCCCAAAGAAACTAAAAAAATATTTTTTTTTCCAAAGTAACTAAAAAAATTTTTTTTTTCCAAAGTAACTAAAAAATATTTTTTTTTCCAAAGTAACTAAAAAAATATTTTTTTTTCCAAAGTAACTAAAAAAATATTTTTTTTTCCAAAGTAACTAAAAAAATATTTTTTTTCCAAAGTAACTAAAAAAATATTTTTTTTTCCAAAGTAACTAAAAAAATATTTTTTTTTCCAAAGTAACTAAAAAAAATTTTTTTTTCCAAAGTAACTAAAAAAATATTTTTTTTTCCAAAGTAACTAAAAAAATATTTTTTTTTCCAAAGTAACTAAAAAAATATTTTTTTTTCCAAAGTAACTAAAAAAATATTTTTTTTCCCAAAGAAACTAAAAAAATATTTTTTTTTTCCAAAGTAACTAAAACATTTTTTTTTTCCAAAGTAACTAAAAAAATATTTTTTTTTCCAAAGTAACTAAAAAATATTTTTTTTTCCAAAGTAACTAATAAAATATTTTTTTTTCCAAAGTAACTAAAAAAATATCTTTTTTCCAAAGTAACTAAAAAAATATTTTTTTTTCCAAAGTAACTAAAAAAATATTTTTTTTTCCAAAGTAACTAAAAAAATATTTTTTTTTCCAAAGTAACTAAAAAAATATTTTTTTTTCCAAAGAAACTAAAAAAATATTTTTTTTTCCAAAGTAACTAAAAAAATATTTTTTTTCCAAAGTAACTAAAAAAATATTTTTTTTTCCAAAGTAACTAAAACAATATTTTTTTTTCCAAAGTAACTAAAAAAAATTTTTTTTTTCCAAAGTAACTAAAAAAATATTTTTTTTCCAAAGTAACTAAAAAAATATTTTTTTTTCCAAAGTAACTAAAAAAATATTTTTTTTCCAAAGTAACTAAAAAAATATTTTTTTTTCCAAAGTAACTAAAAAAATATTTTTTTTTCCAAAGTAACTAAAAAAATATCTTTTTTCCAAAGTAACTAAAAAAATATTTTTTTTTCCAAAGTAACTAAAAAAATATTTTTTTTCCCAAAGAAACTAAAAAAATATTTTTTTTTCCAAAGTAACTAAAAAAATTTTTTTTTTCCAAAGTAACTAAAAAATATTTTTTTTTCCAAAGTAACTAAAAAAATATTTTTTTTTCCAAAGTAACTAAAAAAATATTTTTTTTTCCAAAGTAACTAAAAAAATATTTTTTTTCCAAAGTAACTAAAAAAATATTTTTTTTTCCAAAGTAACTAAAAAAATATTTTTTTTTCCAAAGTAACTAAAAAAAATTTTTTTTTCCAAAGTAACTAAAAAAATATTTTTTTTTCCAAAGTAACTAAAAAAATATTTTTTTTTCCAAAGTAACTAAAAAAATATTTTTTTTTCCAAAGTAACTAAAAAAATATTTTTTTTCCCAAAGAAACTAAAAAAATATTTTTTTTTTCCAAAGTAACTAAAACATTTTTTTTTTCCAAAGTAACTAAAAAAATATTTTTTTTTCCAAAGTAACTAAAAAATATTTTTTTTTCCAAAGTAACTAATAAAATATTTTTTTTTCCAAAGTAACTAAAAAAATATCTTTTTTCCAAAGTAACTAAAAAAATATTTTTTTTTCCAAAGTAACTAAAAAAATATTTTTTTTTCCAAAGTAACTAAAAAAATATTTTTTTTTCCAAAGTAACTAAAAAAATATTTTTTTTTCCAAAGAAACTAAAAAAATATTTTTTTTTCCAAAGTAACTAAAAAAATATTTTTTTTCCAAAGTAACTAAAAAAATATTTTTTTTTCCAAAGTAACTAAAACAATATTTTTTTTTCCAAAGTAACTAAAAAAAAATTTTTTTTTCCAAAGTAACTAAAAAAATATTTTTTTTCCAAAGTAACTAAAAAAATATTTTTTTTTCCAAAGTAACTAAAAAAATATTTTTTTTCCAAAGTAACTAAAAAAATATTTTTTTTTCCAAAGTAACTAAAAAAATATTTTTTTTTCCAAAGTAACTAAAAAAATATCTTTTTTCCAAAGTAACTAAAAAAATATTTTTTTTTCCAAAGTAACTAAAAAAATATTTTTTTTTCCAAAGTAACTAAAAAAATATTTTTTTTCCAAAGTAACTAAAAAAATATTTTTTTTCCCAAAGAAACTAAAAAAATATTTTTTTTTCCAAAGTAACTAAAAAAAATTTTTTTTTTCCAAAGTAACTAAAAAAATTTTTTTTTCCCAAAGTAACTAAAAAAATATTTTTTTTTCCAAAGTAACTAAAAAAATATCTTTTTTCCAAAGTAACTAAAAAAATATTTTTTTTTCCAAAGTAACTAAAAAAATATTTTTTTTTCCAAAGTAACTAAAAAAATATCTTTTTTTCCAAAGTAACTAAAACAATTTTTTTTTTTCCAAAGTAACTAAAAAAATATTTTTTTTTCCAAAGTAACTAAAAAAATATTTTTTTTCCAAAGTAACTAAAAAAATATTTTTTTTCCCAAAGAAACTAAAAAAATATTTTATTTTCCAAAGTAACTAAAAAAAAATTTTTTTTCCAAAGAAACTAAAAAAATATATTTTTTTCCAAAGTAACTAAAAAAATATATTTTTTTTCCAAAGTAACTAAAAAAATATTTTTTTTTCCAAAGTAACTAAAAAAATATTTTTTTTCCAAAGTAACTAAAAAAATATTTTTTTTCCCAAAGAAACTAAAAAAATATTTTATTTTCCAAAGTAACTAAAAAAAAATTTTTTTTCCAAAGAAACTAAAAAAATATTTTTTTTTCCAAAGTAACTAAAAAAATATTTTTTTTTCCAAAGTAACTAAAAAAATATTTTTTTTTCCAAAGTAACTAAAAAAATATTTTTTTTTCCAAAGTAACTAAAAAAATATTTTTTTTTCCAAAGTAACTAAAAAAATATTTTATTTTCCAAAGTAACTAAAAAATTTTTTTTTTTTCCAAAGTAACTAAAAAAAATTTTCTTTTCCAAAGTAACTAAAAAATTTTTTTTTTTCCAAAGAAACTAAAAAAATATTTTTTTTTCCAAAGTAACTAAAAAAATATTTTTTTTTCCAAAGTAACTAAAAAAATATTTTTTTTTCCAAAATAACTAAAAAAATTTTTTTTTTTCCAAAGTAACTAAAAAAATATTTTTTTTCCAAAGTAACTAAAAAATATTTTTTTTTCCAAAGTAACTAAAAAAATATTTTTTTTTCCAAAGTAACTAAAAAAATATTTTTTTTTCCAAAGTAACTAAAAAAATATTTTTTTTTCCAAAGTAACTAAAAAATTTTTTTTTTTCCAAAGTAACTAAAAAAAATTTTTTTTTTCCAAAGTAACTAAAAAATTTTTTTTTTTTCCAAAGTAACTAAAAAAATATTTTTTTTTCCAAAGTAACTAAAAAAATATTTTTTTTCCAAAGTAACTAAAAAATTTTTTTTTTCCAAAGTAACTAAAAAAACATTTTATTTCCAAAGTAACTAAAAAAAAAAAAAAATTTCCAAAGTAACTAAAAAAATTTTTTTTTTTCCAAAGTAACTAAAAAATTTTTTTTTTTTCCAAAGTAACTAAAAAAATATTTTTTTTTCCAAAGTAACTAAAAAAAAATTTTTTTTTCCAAAGTAACTAAAAAAATATTTTTTTTTCCAAAGAAACTAAAAAAATATTTTTTTTTCCAAAGTAACTAAAAAATTTTTTTTTTTTCCAAAGAAACTAAAAAAATATTTTTTTTCCAAAGTAACTAAAAAATATTTTTTTTTCCAAAGTAACTAAAAAAATATTTTTTTTTCCAAAGTAACTAAAAAAATATTTTTTTTTCCAAAGTAACTAAAAAAATATATTTTTTTTCCAAAGTAACTAAAAAAATATTTTTTTTTCCAAAGTGACTAAAAAAATATTTTTTTTTCCAAAGTAACTAAAAAATTTTTTTTTTTTCCAAAGTAACTAAAAAAATATTTTTTTTTCCAAAGAAACTAAAAAAATATTTTTTTTTCCAAAGTAACTAAAAAAAATTTTTTTTTCCAAAGTAACTAAAAAATATTTTTTTTTCCAAAGTAACTAAAAAAATATTTTTTTTTCCAAAGTAACTAAAAAAATATTTTTTTTTCCAAAGTAACTAAAAAAATATTTTTTTTCCAAAGTAACTAAAAAAATATTTTTTTTTCCAAAGTAACTAAAAAAATATTTTTTTTTCCAAAGTAACTAAAAAAAATTTTTTTTTCCAAAGTAACTAAAAAAATATTTTTTTTTCCAAAGTAACTAAAAAAATATTTTTTTTTCCAAAGTAACTAAAAAAATATTTTTTTTTCCAAAGTAACTAAAAAAATATTTTTTTTCCCAAAGAAACTAAAAAAATATTTTTTTTTTCCAAAGTAACTAAAAAATTATTTTTTTTCCAAAGTAACTAAAAAAATATTTTTTTTTCCAAAGTAACTAAAAAATATTTTTTTTTCCAAAGTAACTAAAAAAATATTTTTTTTTCCAAAGTAACTAAAAAAATATCTTTTTTCCAAAGTAACTAAAAAAATATTTTTTTTTCCAAAGTAACTAAAAAAATATTTTTTTTTCCAAAGTAACTAAAAAAATATTTTTTTTTCCAAAGTAACTAAAAAAATATTTTTTTTTCCAAAGAAACTAAAAAAATATTTTTTTTTCCAAAGTAACTAAAAAAATATTTTTTTTCCAAAGTAACTAAAAAAATATTTTTTTTCCAAAGTAACTAAAAAAATATTTTTTTTTCCAAAGTAACTAAAAAAATATTTTTTTTCCAAAGTAACTAAAAAAATATTTTTTTTTCCAAAGTAACTAAAAAAATATTTTTTTTCCAAAGTAACTAAAAAAATTTTTTTTTTCCAAAGTAACTAAAAAAATATTTTTTTTTCCAAAGTAACTAAAAAAATATTTTTTTTTCCAAAGTAACTAAAAAAAATTTTTTTTTTCCAAAGTAACTAAAAAATTTTTTTTTTTTCCAAAGTAACTAAAAAAATTTTTTTTTTTCCAAAGTAACTAAAAAAATTTTTTTTTTCCAAAGTAACTAAAAAAAATTTTTTTTTTCCAAAGTAACTAAAATTTTTTTTTTTTTTCCAAAGAAACTAAAAAAATATTTTTTTTTCCAAAGTAACTAAAAAAATATTTTTTTTTCCAAAGTAACTAAAAAAATATTTTTTTTTCCAAAGTAACTAAAAAAATATTTTTTTTCCAAAGTAACTAAAAAAATATTTTTTTTTCCAAAGTAACTAAAAAAAATATTTTTTTTTCCAAAGTAACTAAAAAAATATTTTTTTTTCCAAAGTAACTAAAAAAATATCTTTTTTCCAAAGTAACTAAAAAAATATTTTTTTTTCCAAAGTAACTAAAAAAATATTTTTTTTCCAAAGTAACTAAAACAATATTTTTTTTTCCAAAGTAACTAAAAAAATTTTTTTTTTTCCAAAGTAACTAAAAATTATTTTTTTTTTCCAAAGAAACAAAAAAAAAAAAAAATTTTCCAAAGTAACTAAAAAAAAATTTTTTTTTCCAAAGTAACTAAAAAATTATTTTTTTTTCCAAAGTAACTAAAAAAATATTTTTTTTTCCAAAGAAACTAAAAAAATATTTTTTTTTCCAAAGTAACTAAAAAAAATTTTTTTTTTCCAAAGTAACTAAAAATTATTTTTTTTTTCCAAAGAAACTAAAAAAATATTTTTTTTTCCAAAGTAACTAAAAAAAATTTTTTTTTCCAAAGTAACAAAAAATTTTTTTTTTTTCCAAAGTAACTAAAAAAATATTTTTTTTTCCAAAGTAACTAAAAAAATATTTTTTTTTCCAAAGTAACTAAAAAAATATTTTTTTTCCAAAGTAACTAAAAAAATATTTTTTTTTCCAAAGTAACTAAAAAAATATTTTTTTTTCCAAAGTAACTAAAAAAATATTTTTTTTCCAAAGTAACTAAAAAAATATTTTTTTTTCCAAAGTAACTAAAAAAATATTTTTTTTTCCAAAGTAACTAAAAAAATATTTTTTTTTCCAAAGTAACTAAAAAAATATTTTTTTTTCCAAAGAAACTAAAAAAAAATTTTTTTTCCAAAGTAACTAAAAAAAATTTTTTTTTTCCAAAGTAACTAAAAAAATATTTTTTTTTCCAAAGTAACTAAAAAAATATTTTTTTTTCCAAAGTAACTAAAAAAATATTTTTTTTTCCAAAGTAACTAAAAAAATATTTTTTTTCCAAAGTAACTAAAAAAATATTTTTTTTTCCAAAGTAACTAAAAAAATATATTTTTTTTCCAAAGTAACTAAAAAAATATTTTTTTTTCCAAAGTAACTAAAAAAATATTTTTTTTTCCAAAGTAACTAAAAAAATATCTTTTTTCCAAAGTAACTAAAAAAATATTTTTTTTTCCAAAGTAACTAAAAAAATATATTTTTTTCCAAAGTAACTAAAAAAATATATTTTTTTTCCAAAGTAACTAAAAAAATATTTTTTTTCCCAAAGAAACTAAAAAAATATTTTTTTTTCCAAAGTAACTAAAAAAATATTTTTTTTCCAAAGTAACTAAAAAAATATTTTTTTTCCAAAGTAACTAAAAAAATAATTTTTTTTCCAAAGTAACTAAAAAAAAAAAAATTTCCAAAGTAACTAAAAAAATATTTTTTTTTCCAAAGTAACTAAAAAAATATTTTTTTTTCCAAAGTAACTAAAAAAATATCTTTTTTCCAAAGTAACTAAAAAAATATTTTTTTTTCCAAAGTAACTAAAAAAATATTTTTTTTTCCAAAGTAACTAAAAAAATATTTTTTTTCCAAAGTAACTAAAAAAATATTTTTTTTGCCAAAGAAACTAAAAAAATATTTTTTTTTCCAAAGTAACTAAAAAAATTTTTTTTTTCCAAAGTAACTAAAAAAATATTTTTTTCCCAAAGTAACTAAAAAAATATTTTTTTTTCCAAAGTAACTAAAAAAATATCTTTTTTCCAAAGTAACTAAAAAAATATTTTTTTTTCCAAAGTAACTAAAAAAATATTTTTTTTTCCAAAGTAACTAAAAAAATATTTTTTTTTCCAAAGTAACTAAAAAAATATCTTTTTTTCCAAAGTAACTAAAAAAATATTTTTTTTTCCAAAGTAACTAAAAAAATATTTTTTTTTCCAAAGTAACTAAAAAAATATTTTTTTTCCAAAGTAACTAAAAAAATATTTTTTTTCCCAAAGAAACTAAAAAAATATTTTATTTTCCAAAGTAACTAAAAAAATTTTTTTTTTCCAAAGAAACTAAAAAAATATTTTTTTTTCCAAAGTAACTAAAAAAATATTTTTTTTTCCAAAGTAACTAAAAAAATATTTTTTTTTCCAAAATAACTAAAAAAATATTTTTTTTTCCAAAGTAACTAAAAAAATATTTTTTTTCCAAAGTAACTAAAAAAATTTTTTTTTTCCAAAGTAACTAAAAAAATATTTTTTTTTCCAAAGTAACTAAAAAAATATTTTTTTTTCCAAAGTAACTAAAAAAATTTTTTTTTTTCCAAAGTAACTAAAAATTTTTTTTTTTTTCCAAAGTAACTAAAAAAATATTTTTTTTTCCAAAGTAACTAAAAAAATATTTTTTTTCCAAAGTAACTAAAAAAAATTTTTTTTTTTCCAAAGTAACTAAAAATTTTTTTTTTTTTCCAAAGTAACTAAAAAAATATTTTTTTTTCCAAAGTAACTAAAAAAATATTTTTTTTCCAAAGTAACTAAAAAATTTTTTTTTTTCCAAAGTAACTAAAAAAACATTTTATTTCCAAAGTAACTAAAAAAAAAAAAAAATTTCCAAAGTAACTAAAAATTTTTTTTTTTTCCAAAGTAACTAAAAAATTTTTTTTTTTTCCAAAGTAACTAAAAAAATATTTTTTTTTCCAAAGTAACTAAAAAAAAATTTTTTTTTCCAAAGTAACTAAAAAAATATTTTTTTTTCCAAAGAAACTAAAAAAATATTTTTTTTTCCAAAGTAACTAAAAATTTTTTTTTTTTTCCAAAGAAACTAAAAAAATATTTTTTTTCCAAAGTAACTAAAAAATATTTTTTTTTCCAAAGTAACTAAAAAAATATTTTTTTTTCCAAAGTAACTAAAAAAATATTTTTTTTTCCAAAGTAACTAAAAAAATATATTTTTTTTCCAAAGTAACTAAAAAAATATTTTTTTTTCCAAAGTGACTAAAAAAATATTTTTTTTTCCAAAGTAACTAAAAAAATTTTTTTTTTTCCAAAGTAACTAAAAAAATATTTTTTTTCCCAAAGAAACTAAAAAAATATTTTTTTTTCCAAAGTAACTAAAAAAATTTTTTTTTTCCAAAGTAACTAAAAAATATTTTTTTTTCCAAAGTAACTAAAAAAATTTTTTTTTTTCCAAAGTAACTAAAAAAATATTTTTTTTTCCAAAGTAACTAAAAAAATATTTTTTTTCCAAAGTAACTAAAAAAATATTTTTTTTTCCAAAGTAACTAAAAAAATATTTTTTTTTCCAAAGTAACTAAAAAAAATTTTTTTTTCCAAAGTAACTAAAAAAATATTTTTTTTTCCAAAGTAACTAAAAAAATATTTTTTTTTCCAAAGTAACTAAAAAAATATTTTTTTTTCCAAAGTAACTAAAAAAATATTTTTTTTCCCAAAGAAACTAAAAAAATATTTTTTTTTTCCAAAGTAACTAAAACATTTTTTTTTTCCAAAGTAACTAAAAAAATATTTTTTTTTCCAAAGTAACTAAAAAATATTTTTTTTTCCAAAGTAACTAATAAAATATTTTTTTTTCCAAAGTAACTAAAAAAATATCTTTTTTCCAAAGTAACTAAAAAAATATTTTTTTTTCCAAAGTAACTAAAAAAATATTTTTTTTTCCAAAGTAACTAAAAAAATATTTTTTTTTCCAAAGTAACTAAAAAAATATTTTTTTTTCCAAAGAAACTAAAAAAATATTTTTTTTTCCAAAGTAACTAAAAAAATATTTTTTTTCCAAAGTAACTAAAAAAATATTTTTTTTTCCAAAGTAACTAAAACAATATTTTTTTTTCCAAAGTAACTAAAAAAAATTTTTTTTTTCCAAAGTAACTAAAAAAATATTTTTTTTCCAAAGTAACTAAAAAAATATTTTTTTTTCCAAAGTAACTAAAAAAATATTTTTTTTCCAAAGTAACTAAAAAAATATTTTTTTTTCCAAAGTAACTAAAAAAATATTTTTTTTTCCAAAGTAACTAAAAAAATATCTTTTTTCCAAAGTAACTAAAAAAATATTTTTTTTTCCAAAGTAACTAAAAAAATATTTTTTTTCCCAAAGAAACTAAAAAAATATTTTTTTTTCCAAAGTAACTAAAAAAATTTTTTTTTTCCAAAGTAACTAAAAAATATTTTTTTTTCCAAAGTAACTAAAAAAATATTTTTTTTTCCAAAGTAACTAAAAAAATATTTTTTTTTCCAAAGTAACTAAAAAAATATTTTTTTTCCAAAGTAACTAAAAAAATATTTTTTTTTCCAAAGTAACTAAAAAAATATTTTTTTTTCCAAAGTAACTAAAAAAAATTTTTTTTTCCAAAGTAACTAAAAAAATATTTTTTTTTCCAAAGTAACTAAAAAAATATTTTTTTTTCCAAAGTAACTAAAAAAATATTTTTTTTTCCAAAGTAACTAAAAAAATATTTTTTTTCCCAAAGAAACTAAAAAAATATTTTTTTTTTCCAAAGTAACTAAAACATTTTTTTTTTTCCAAAGTAACTAAAAAAATATTTTTTTTTCCAAAGTAACTAAAAAATATTTTTTTTTCCAAAGTAACTAATAAAATATTTTTTTTTCCAAAGTAACTAAAAAAATATCTTTTTTCCAAAGTAACTAAAAAAATATTTTTTTTTCCAAAGTAACTAAAAAAATATTTTTTTTTCCAAAGTAACTAAAAAAATATTTTTTTTTCCAAAGTAACTAAAAAAATATTTTTTTTTCCAAAGAAACTAAAAAAATATTTTTTTTTCCAAAGTAACTAAAAAAATATTTTTTTTCCAAAGTAACTAAAAAAATATTTTTTTTTCCAAAGTAACTAAAACAATATTTTTTTTTCCAAAGTAACTAAAAAAAAATTTTTTTTTCCAAAGTAACTAAAAAAATATTTTTTTTCCAAAGTAACTAAAAAAATATTTTTTTTTCCAAAGTAACTAAAAAAATATTTTTTTTCCAAAGTAACTAAAAAAATATTTTTTTTTCCAAAGTAACTAAAAAAATATTTTTTTTTCCAAAGTAACTAAAAAAATATCTTTTTTCCAAAGTAACTAAAAAAATATTTTTTTTTCCAAAGTAACTAAAAAAATATTTTTTTTTCCAAAGTAACTAAAAAAATATTTTTTTTCCAAAGTAACTAAAAAAATATTTTTTTTCCCAAAGAAACTAAAAAAATATTTTTTTTTCCAAAGTAACTAAAAAAAATTTTTTTTTTCCAAAGTAACTAAAAAAATTTTTTTTTCCCAAAGTAACTAAAAAAATATTTTTTTTTCCAAAGTAACTAAAAAAATATCTTTTTTCCAAAGTAACTAAAAAAATATTTTTTTTTCCAAAGTAACTAAAAAAATATTTTTTTTTCCAAAGTAACTAAAAAAATATCTTTTTTTCCAAAGTAACTAAAACAATTTTTTTTTTTCCAAAGTAACTAAAAAAATATTTTTTTTTCCAAAGTAACTAAAAAAATATTTTTTTTCCAAAGTAACTAAAAAAATATTTTTTTTCCCAAAGAAACTAAAAAAATATTTTATTTTCCAAAGTAACTAAAAAAAAATTTTTTTTCCAAAGAAACTAAAAAAATATATTTTTTTCCAAAGTAACTAAAAAAATATATTTTTTTTCCAAAGTAACTAAAAAAATATTTTTTTTTCCAAAGTAACTAAAAAAATATTTTTTTTCCAAAGTAACTAAAAAAATATTTTTTTTCCCAAAGAAACTAAAAAAATATTTTATTTTCCAAAGTAACTAAAAAAAAATTTTTTTTCCAAAGAAACTAAAAAAATATTTTTTTTTCCAAAGTAACTAAAAAAATATTTTTTTTTCCAAAGTAACTAAAAAAATATTTTTTTTTCCAAAGTAACTAAAAAAATATTTTTTTTTCCAAAGTAACTAAAAAAATATTTTTTTTTCCAAAGTAACTAAAAAAATATTTTATTTTCCAAAGTAACTAAAAAATTTTTTTT
>NW_027635133.1:0-21000 GCF_949748355.1 Melanostigma gelatinosum | reverse complement strand
TTTTTTAGTTACTTTGGAAAAAAAATATTTTTTTAGTTACTTTGGAAAAACAATATTTTTTTAGTTACTTTGGAAAAAAAAAAATTTTTTTAGTTACTTTGGAAAAAAAAATATTTTTTTAGTTACTTTGGAAAAAATATATTTTTTTAGTTACTTTGGAAAAAAAAATATTTTTTTAGTTACTTTGGAAAAAAAAATATTTTTTTAGTTACTTTGGGAAAAAAAATAATTTTTTAGTTACTTTGGAAAAAAAAAAAATTTTTTAGTTACTTTGGAAAAAAAAATATTTTTTTAGTTTCTTTGGAAAAAAAAAAAAAATTTTAGTTACTTTGGAAAAAAAAAAATTTTTTTAGTTACTTTGGAAAAAAAAATATTTTTTTAGTTTCTTTGGAAAAAAAAAAAATTTTTTAGTTACTTTGGAAAAAAAAATATTTTTTTAGTTTCTTTGGAAAAAAAAATATTTTTTTAGTTACTTTGGAAAAAAAAATATTTTTTTAGTTACTTTGGAAAAAAAAATATTTTTTTAGTTTCTTTGGAAAAAAAAATATTTTTTTAGTTACTTTGGAAAAAAAAATATTTTTTTAGTTACTTTGGAAAAAAAAATATTTTTTTAGTTACTTTGGAAAAAAAAATATTTTTTTAGTTACTTTGGAAAAAAAATATTTTTTTAGTTACTTTGGAAAAAAAATATTTTTTTAGTTACTTTGGAAAAAAAAATATTTTTTTAGTTACTTTGGAAAAAAAAAAATTTTTTTAGTTACTTTGGAAAAAAAAATATTTTTTTAGTTACTTTGGAAAAAAAAATATTTTTTTAGTTTCTTTGGAAAAAAAAATATTTTTTTAGTTACTTTGGAAAAAAAAATATTTTTTTAGTTACTTTGGAAAAAAAATATTTTTTTAGTTACTTTGGAAAAAAAAATATTTTTTTAGTTACTTTGGAAAAAAAATATTTTTTTAGTTACTTTGGAAAAAAAAATATTTTTTTAGTTACTTTGGAAAAAAAAATATTTTTTTAGTTACTTTGGAAAAAAAAATATTTTTTTAGTTACTTTGGAAAAAAAAATATTTTTTTAGTTACTTTGGAAAAAAAAATATTTTTTTAGTTACTTTGGAAAAAAAAATATTTTTTTAGTTACTTTGGAAAAAAAATATTTTTTAGTTACTTTGGAAAAAAAAATATTTTTTTAGTTTCTTTGGGAAAAAAAAAATTTTTTTAGTTACTTTGGAAAAAAAAAATTTTTTTAGTTACTTTGGAAAAAAAATTATTTTTTTAGTTTCTTTGGAAAAAAAATATTTTTTTAGTTACTTTGGAAAAAAAATATTTTTTTAGTTACTTTGGAAAAAAAAATATTTTTTTAGTTACTTTGGAAAAAAAAATATTTTTTTAGTTACTTTGGAACAAAAATATTTTTTTAGTTACTTTGGAAAAAAAAATATTTTTTTAGTTACTTTGGAAAAAAAAATATTTTTTTAGTTACTTTGGGAAAAAAAATAATTTTTTAGTTACTTTGGAAAAAAAAAATTTTTTTTAGTTACTTTGGAAAAAAAAATATTTTTTTAGTTACTTTGGAAAAAAAAAAATTTTTTTAGTTACTTTGGAAAAAAAAATATTTTTTTAGTTACTTTGGAAAAAAAAATTTTTTTTTAGTTACTTTGGAAAAAAAAATATTTTTTTAGTTTCTTTGGAAAAAAAAAATATTTTTTTAGTTACTTTGGAAAAAAAAATATTTTTTTAGTTACTTTGGAAAAAAAAATATTTTTTTAGTTACTTTGGAAAAAAAATATTTTTTTAGTTACTTTGGAAAAAAAAATATTTTTTTAGTTACTTTGGAAAAAAATATATTTTTTTAGTTACTTTGGAAAAAAAATATTTTTTTAGTTACTTTGGAAAAACAATATTTTTTTAGTTACTTTGGAAAAAAAAAAATTTTTTTAGTTACTTTGGAAAAAAAAATATTTTTTTAGTTACTTTGGAAAAAATATATTTTTTTAGTTACTTTGGAAAAAAAAATATTTTTTTAGTTACTTTGGAAAAAAAAATATTTTTTTAGTTACTTTGGGAAAAAAAATAATTTTTTAGTTACTTTGGAAAAAAAAAAAATTTTTTAGTTACTTTGGAAAAAAAAATATTTTTTTAGTTTCTTTGGAAAAAAAAAAAAAATTTTAGTTACTTTGGAAAAAAAAAAAATTTTTTAGTTACTTTGGAAAAAAAAATATTTTTTTAGTTTCTTTGGAAAAAAAAAAAAATTTTTAGTTACTTTGGAAAAAAAAATATTTTTTTAGTTTCTTTGGAAAAAAAAATATTTTTTTAGTTACTTTGGAAAAAAAAATATTTTTTTAGTTACTTTGGAAAAAAAAATATTTTTTTAGTTTCTTTGGAAAAAAAAATATTTTTTTAGTTACTTTGGAAAAAAAAATATTTTTTTAGTTACTTTGGAAAAAAAAATATTTTTTTAGTTACTTTGGAAAAAAAAATATTTTTTTAGTTACTTTGGAAAAAAAATATTTTTTTAGTTACTTTGGAAAAAAAATATTTTTTTAGTTACTTTGGAAAAAAAAATATTTTTTTAGTTACTTTGGAAAAAAAAAAATTTTTTTAGTTACTTTGGAAAAAAAAATATTTTTTTAGTTACTTTGGAAAAAAAAATATTTTTTTAGTTTCTTTGGAAAAAAAAATTTTTTTTTAGTTACTTTGGAAAAAAAAATATTTTTTTAGTTTCTTTGGGAAAAAAAATATTTTTTTAGTTACTTTGGAAAAAAAAATGTTTTAGTTACTTTGGAAAAAAAAATATTTTTTTAGTTACTTTGGGAAAAAAAATATTTTTTTAGTTACTTTGGAAAAAAAAATATTTTTTTAGTTTCTTTGGAAAAAAAATATTTTTTTAGTTACTTTGGAAAAAAAAATATTTTTTTAGTTACTTTGGAAAAACAAATATTTTTTTAGTTACTTTGGAAAAAAAAATATTTTTTTAGTTACTTTGGAAAAAAAAATATTTTTTTAGTTACTTTGGAAAAAAAAATATTTTTTTAGTTACTTTGGAAAAAAAAATATTTTTTTAGTTACTTTGGAAAAAAAAATATTTTTTTAGTTACTTTGGAAAAAAAAATATTTTTTTAGTTACTTTGGAAAAAAAATATTTTTTTAGTTACTTTGGAAAAAAAAATATTTTTTTAGTTACTTTGGAAAAAAAAATATTTTTTTAGTTTCTTTGGAAAAAAAAATATTTTTTTAGTTACTTTGGAAAAAAAAATATTTTTTTAGTTTCTTTGGAAAAAAAAATATTTTTTTAGTTACTTTGGAAAAAAAAATATTTTTTTAGTTACTTTGGGAAAAAAAATAATTTTTTAGTTACTTTGGAAAAAAAAATTTTTTTTAGTTACTTTGGAAAAAAAAAAATTTTTTTAGTTACTTTGGAAAAAAAAAATTTTTTTTAGTTACTTTGGAAAAAAAAATATTTTTTTAGTTACTTTGGAAAAAAAAATTTTTTTTTAGTTACTTTGGAAAAAAAAATATTTTTTTAGTTTCTTTGGAAAAAAAAATATTTTTTTAGTTACTTTGGAAAAAAAAATATTTTTTTAGTTACTTTGGAAAAAAAAATATTTTTTTAGTTACTTTGGAAAAAAAATATTTTTTTAGTTACTTTGGAAAAAAAAATATTTTTTTAGTTACTTTGGAAAAAAATATATTTTTTTAGTTACTTTGGAAAAAAAATATTTTTTTAGTTACTTTGGAAAAACAATATTTTTTTAGTTACTTTGGAAAAAAAAAAATTTTTTTAGTTACTTTGGAAAAAAAAATATTTTTTTAGTTACTTTGGAAAAAATATATTTTTTTAGTTACTTTGGAAAAAAAAATATTTTTTTAGTTACTTTGGAAAAAAAAATATTTTTTTAGTTACTTTGGGAAAAAAAATAATTTTTTAGTTACTTTGGAAAAAAAAAAAATTTTTTAGTTACTTTGGAAAAAAAAATATTTTTTTAGTTTCTTTGGAAAAAAAAAAAAATTTTTAGTTACTTTGGAAAAAAAAAATTTTTTTTAGTTACTTTGGAAAAAAAAATATTTTTTTAGTTACTTTGGAAAAAAAAATATTTTTTTAGTTACTTTGGAAAAAAAAATATTTTTTTAGTTACTTTGGAAAAAAAAATATTTTTTTAGTTTCTTTGGAAAAAAAAATTTTTTTTTAGTTACTTTGGAAAAAAAAATATTTTTTTAGTTTCTTTGGGAAAAAAAATATTTTTTTAGTTACTTTGGAAAAAAAAAATGTTTTAGTTACTTTGGAAAAAAAAATATTTTTTTAGTTACTTTGGGAAAAAAAATTTTTTTTTAGTTACTTTGGAAAAAAAAATATTTTTTTAGTTTCTTTGGAAAAAAAATATTTTTTTAGTTACTTTGGAAAAAAAAATATTTTTTTAGTTACTTTGGAAAAACAAATATTTTTTTAGTTACTTTGGAAAAAAAAATATTTTTTTAGTTACTTTGGAAAAAAAAATATTTTTTTAGTTACTTTGGAAAAAAAAATATTTTTTTAGTTACTTTGGAAAAAAAAATATTTTTTTAGTTACTTTGGAAAAAAAAATATTTTTTTAGTTACTTTGGAAAAAAAAATATTTTTTTAGTTACTTTGGAAAAAAAATATTTTTTTAGTTACTTTGGAAAAAAAAATATTTTTTTAGTTACTTTGGAAAAAAAAATATTTTTTTAGTTACTTTGGGAAAAAAAATATTTTTTTAGTTACTTTGGAAAAAAAAATATTTTTTTAGTTTCTTTGGAAAAAAAAAAATTTTTTTAGTTACTTTGGAAAAAAAATATTTTTTTAGTTTCTTTGGGAAAAAAAATATTTTTTTAGTTACTTTGGAAAAAAAAAATATTTTTTTAGTTACTTTGGAAAAAAAAATATTTTTTTAGTTACTTTGGAAAAAAAAATATTTTTTTAGTTACTTTGGAAAAAAAAATATTTTTTTAGTTACTTTGGAAAAAAAATATTTTTTTAGTTACTTTGGGAAAAAAAATATTTTTTAGTTACTTTGGAAAAAAAATATTTTTTTAGTTACTTTGGAAAAAAAAATATTTTTTTAGTTACTTTGGAAAAAAAATATTTTTTAGTTACTTTGGAAAAAAAATATTTTTTTAGTTTCTTTGGGAAAAAAAAAAAATTTTTAGTTACTTTGGAAAAAAAAATTTTTTTTAGTTACTTTGGAAAAAAAAATATTTTTTTAGTTTCTTTTGAAAAAAAAATATTTTTTTAGTTACTTTGGAAAAAAAATATTTTTTTAGTTACTTTGGAAAAAAAAATATTTTTTTAGTTACTTTGGAAAAAAAAATATTTTTTTAGTTACTTTGGAAAAAAAATATTTTTTTAGTTACTTTGGAAAAAAAAATATTTTTTTAGTTACTTTGGAAAAAAAAAATTTTTTTAGTTACTTTGGGAAAAAAAAAAAATTTTTTAGTTACTTTGGAAAAAAAAAAAATTGTTTAGTTACTTTGGAAAAAAAAATATTTTTTTAGTTACTTTGGAAAAAAAAATTTTTTTTAGTTACTTTGGTAAAAAAATATTTTTTTAGTTACTTTGGAAAAAAAAAATTTTTTTTAGTTACTTTGGAAAAAAAAAATTTTTTTTAGTTTCTTTGGAAAAAAAAATATTTTTTTAGTTACTTTGGAAAAAAAAATATTTTTTTAGTTACTTTGGAAAAAAAAATATTTTTTTAGTTACTTTGGAAAAAAAAATATTTTTTTAGTTACTTTGGAAAAAAAATATTTTTTTAGTTACTTTGGAAAAAAAATATTTTTTTAGTTACTTTGGAAAAAAAATAATTTTTTTAGTTACTTTGGAAAAAAAAATATTTTTTTAGTTACTTTGGAAAAAAAATATTTTTTTAGTTACTTTGGAAAAAAAAATATTTTTTTAGTTTCTTTGAAAAAAAAAAAATTTTTTTAGTTACTTTGGAAAAAAAATTTTTTTTTTAGTTTCTTTGGAAAAAAAATTTTTTTTTAGTTACTTTGGAAAAAAAAAAATTTTTTTAGTTACTTTGGAAAAAAAAAAATTTTTTTAGTTACTTTGGAAAAAAAAATATTTTTTTAGTTACTTTGGAAAAAAAATATTTTTTTAGTTACTTTGGAAAAAAAATATTTTTTTAGTTACTTTGGAAAAAAAAATATTTTTTAGTTACTTTGGAAAAAAAAATATTTTTTTAGTTACTTTGGAAAAAAAATATTTTTTTAGTTACTTTGGAAAAAAATATTTTTTTTTAGTTACTTTGGAAAAAAAAAAAATTTTTTAGTTACTTTGGGAAAAAAAAAAAATTTTTAGTTACTTTGGAAAAAAAAAAAATTTTTTAGTTACTTTGGAAAAAAAAATATTTTTTTAGTTTCTTTGGAAAAAAAAAAATTTTTTTAGTTACTTTGGAAAAAAAAATATTTTTTTAGTTACTTTGGGAAAAAAAATATTTTTTTAGTTTCTTTGGAAAAAAAAAATTTTTTTTAGTTACTTTGGAAAAAAAAATATTTTTTTAGTTTCTTTGGAAAAAAAAATATTTTTTTAGTTACTTTGGAAAAAAAAATATTTTTTTAGTTACTTTGGAAAAAAAATTTTTTTTTTAGTTACTTTGGAAAAAAAAATATTTTTTGAGTTACTTTGGAAAAAAAAATATTTTTTTAGTTACTTTGGAAAAAAAAATATTTTTTTAGTTACTTTGGAAAAAAAATATTTTTTTAGTTACTTTGGAAAAAAAATATTTTTTTAGTTACTTTGGAAAAAAATATATTTTTTAGTTACTTTGGAAAAAAAAATATTTTTTTAGTTTCTTTGGAAAAAAAATATTTTTTTAGTTACTTTGGAAAAAAAAATATTTTTTTAGTTACTTTGGAAAAAAAATATTTTTTTAGTTACTTTGGAAAAAAAATATTTTTTTAGTTACTTTGGAAAAAAATATATTTTTTTAGTTACTTTGGAAAAAAAAATATTTTTTTAGTTACTTTGGGAAAAAAAATATTTTTTTAGTTACTTTGGAAAAAAAAATATTTTTTTAGTTTCTTTGGAAAAAAAATATTTTTTTAGTTACTTTGGAAAAAAAAATATTTTTTTAGTTTCTTTGGGAAAAAAAATATTTTTTTAGTTACTTTGGAAAAAAAAATATTTTTTTAGTTACTTTGGAAAAAAAAATATTTTTTTAGTTACTTTGGAAAAAAAAATTTTTTTTTAGTTACTTTGGAAAAAAA
Source organism: Melanostigma gelatinosum (assembly GCF_949748355.1). Lineage (NCBI taxonomy): Eukaryota > Metazoa > Chordata > Actinopteri > Perciformes > Zoarcidae > Melanostigma > Melanostigma gelatinosum. The sequence goes on along the minus strand of NW_027635133.1, from coordinate 13,784 downwards.
AATATTTTTTGAGTTACTTTGGAAAAAAAAATATTTTTTTAGTTACTTTGGAAAAAAAAATATTTTTTTAGTTACTTTGGAAAAAAAATATTTTTTTAGTTACTTTGGAAAAAAAATATTTTTTTAGTTACTTTGGAAAAAAATATATTTTTTTAGTTACTTTGGAAAAAAAAATATTTTTTTAGTTTCTTTGGAAAAAAAATATTTTTTTAGTTACTTTGGAAAAAAAAATATTTTTTTAGTTACTTTGGAAAAAAAATATTTTTTTAGTTACTTTGGAAAAAAAATATTTTTTTAGTTACTTTGGAAAAAAATATATTTTTTTAGTTACTTTGGAAAAAAAAATATTTTTTTAGTTACTTTGGGAAAAAAAATATTTTTTTAGTTACTTTGGAAAAAAAAATATTTTTTTAGTTTCTTTGGAAAAAAAATATTTTTTTAGTTACTTTGGAAAAAAAAATATTTTTTTAGTTTCTTTGGGAAAAAAAATATTTTTTTAGTTACTTTGGAAAAAAAAATATTTTTTTAGTTACTTTGGAAAAAAATATATTTTTTTAGTTACTTTGGAAAAAAAATATTTTTTTAGTTACTTTGGAAAAAAAAATATTTTTTTAGTTACTTTGGAAAAAAAATATTTTTTTAGTTACTTTGGAAAAAAAAATATTTTTTTAGTTATTTTGGAAAAAAAAATATTTTTTTAGTTACTTTGGAAAAAAAAATATTTTTTTAGTTACTTTGGAAAAAAAATATTTTTTTAGTTACTTTGGAAAAAAAATATTTTTTTAGTTACTTTGGAAAAAAAATATTTTTTTAGTTACTTTGGAAAAAAAAATATTTTTTTAGTTACTTTGGAAAAAAAAATATTTTTTTAGTTACTTTGGAAAAAAAAATATTTTTTTAGTTACTTTGGAAAAAAAAATTTTTTTTTAGTTACTTTGGAAAAAAAAATATTTTTTGAGTTACTTTGGAAAAAAAAATATTTTTTTAGTTACTTTGGAAAAAAAAATATTTTTTTAGTTACTTTGGAAAAAAAATATTTTTTTAGTTACTTTGGAAAAAAAATATTTTTTTAGTTACTTTGGAAAAAAATATATTTTTTTAGTTACTTTGGAAAAAAAAATATTTTTTTAGTTTCTTTGGAAAAAAAATATTTTTTTATTTACTTTGGAAAAAAAAATATTTTTTTAGTTACTTTGGAAAAAAAATATTTTTTTAGTTACTTTGGAAAAAAAATATTTTTTTAGTTACTTTGGAAAAAAATATATTTTTTTAGTTACTTTGGAAAAAAAAATATTTTTTTAGTTACTTTGGGAAAAAAAATATTTTTTTAGTTACTTTGGAAAAAAAAATATTTTTTTAGTTTCTTTGGAAAAAAAATATTTTTTTAGTTACTTTGGAAAAAAAAATATTTTTTTAGTTATTTTGGAAAAAAAAATATTTTTTTAGTTACTTTGGAAAAAAAAATATTTTTTTAGTTACTTTGGAAAAAAAATATTTTTTTAGTTACTTTGGAAAAAAAATATTTTTTTAGTTACTTTGGAAAAAAATATATTTTTTTAGTTACTTTGGAAAAAAAAATATTTTTTTAGTTACTTTGGAAAAAAAAATATTTTTTTAGTTACTTTGGGAAAAAAAATATTTTTTTAGTTACTTTGGAAAAAAAAATATTTTTTTAGTTTCTTTGGAAAAAAAATATTTTTTTAGTTACTTTGGAAAAAAAAATATTTTTTTAGTTTCTTTGGGAAAAAATATATTTTTTTAGTTACTTTGGAAAAAAAAATATTTTTTTAGTTACTTTGGAAAAAAATATATTTTTTTAGTTACTTTGGAAAAAAAATATTTTTTTAGTTACTTTGGAAAAAAATAATATTTTTTTAGTTACTTTGGAAAAAAAAATATTTTTTTAGTTACTTTGGGAAAAAAAAAAATTTTTTAGTTACTTTGGAAAAAAAAAATATTTTTTAGTTACTTTGGAAAAAAAAAATTTTTTTTAGTTACTTTGGAAAAAAAAATATTTTTTTAGTTACTTTGGAAAAAAAAATATTTTTTTAGTTACTTTGGAAAAAAAATATTTTTTTAGTTTCTTTGGAAAAAAAAATATTTTTTTAGTTACTTTGGAAAAAAAAATATTTTTTTAGTTACTTTGGAAAAAAAAATATTTTTTTAGTTACTTTGGAAAAAAAATATTTTTTTAGTTACTTTGGAAAAAAAAATATTTTTTTAGTTACTTTGGAAAAAAAATATTTTTTTAGTTACTTTGGAAAAAAAAATATTTTTTTAGTTACTTTGGAAAAAAAAATATTTTTTTAGTTACTTTGGAAAAAAAAATATTTTTTTAGTTACTTTGGAAAAAAAAATATTTTTTTAGTTACTTTGGAAAAAAAAATATTTTTTTAGTTACTTTGGAAAAAAAAATATTTTTTTAGTTACTTTGGAAAAAAAATATTTTTTAGTTACTTTGGAAAAAAAAATATTTTTTTAGTTTCTTTGGGAAAAAAAAAATTTTTTTAGTTACTTTGGAAAAAAAAAATTTTTTTAGTTACTTTGGAAAAAAAATTATTTTTTTAGTTTCTTTGGAAAAAAAATATTTTTTTAGTTACTTTGGAAAAAAAATATTTTTTTAGTTACTTTGGAAAAAAAAATATTTTTTTAGTTACTTTGGAAAAAAAAATATTTTTTTAGTTACTTTGGAACAAAAATATTTTTTTAGTTACTTTGGAAAAAAAAATATTTTTTTAGTTACTTTGGAAAAAAAAATATTTTTTTAGTTACTTTGGGAAAAAAAATAATTTTTTAGTTACTTTGGAAAAAAAAAATTTTTTTTAGTTACTTTGGAAAAAAAAATATTTTTTTAGTTACTTTGGAAAAAAAAATTTTTTTTTAGTTACTTTGGAAAAAAAAATATTTTTTTAGTTACTTTGGAAAAAAAATTTTTTTTTTAGTTACTTTGGAAAAAAAAATATTTTTTTAGTTTCTTTGGAAAAAAAAATATTTTTTTAGTTACTTTGGAAAAAAAAATATTTTTTTAGTTACTTTGGAAAAAAAAATATTTTTTTAGTTACTTTGGAAAAAAAATATTTTTTTAGTTACTTTGGAAAAAAAATATTTTTTTAGTTACTTTGGAAAAAAAAATATTTTTTTAGTTACTTTGGAAAAAAAAATATTTTTTTAGTTACTTTGGAAAAAAAATATTTTTTTTAGTTACTTTGGAAAAAAAAATATTTTTTTAGTTTCTTTGGAAAAAAAAAAATTTTTTTAGTTACTTTGGAAAAAAAAATTTTTTTTTAGTTTCTTTGGAAAAAAAAAATTTTTTAGTTACTTTGGAAAAAAAAATATTTTTTTAGTTACTTTGGAAAAAAAAATATTTTTTTAGTTACTTTGGAAAAAAATATATTTTTTTAGTTACTTTGGAAAAACAATATTTTTTTAGTTACTTTGGAAAAACAATATTTTTTTAGTTACTTTGGAAAAAAAAAAATTTTTTTAGTTACTTTGGAAAAAAAAATATTTTTTTAGTTACTTTGGAAAAAATATATTTTTTTAGTTACTTTGGAAAAAAAAATATTTTTTTAGTTACTTTGGAAAAAAAAATATTTTTTTAGTTACTTTGGGAAAAAAAATAATTTTTTAGTTACTTTGGAAAAAAAAAAAATTTTTTAGTTACTTTGGAAAAAAAAAATTTTTTTTAGTTTCTTTGGAAAAAAAAAAAAATTTTAGTTACTTTGGAAAAAAAAAAAATTTTTAGTTACTTTGGAAAAAAAAATATTTTTTTAGTTTCTTTGGAAAAAAAAAAAATTTTTTAGTTACTTTGGAAAAAAAAATATTTTTTTAGTTTCTTTGGAAAAAAAAATATTTTTTTAGTTACTTTGGAAAAAAAAATATTTTTTTAGTTACTTTGGAAAAAAAAATATTTTTTTAGTTTCTTTGGAAAAAAAAATATTTTTTTAGTTACTTTGGAAAAAAAAATATTTTTTTAGTTACTTTGGAAAAAAAAATATTTTTTTAGTTACTTTGGAAAAAAAAATATTTTTTTAGTTACTTTGGAAAAAAAATATTTTTTTAGTTACTTTGGAAAAAAAATATTTTTTTAGTTACTTTGGAAAAAAAAATATTTTTTTAGTTACTTTGGAAAAAAAAATATTTTTTTAGTTACTTTGGAAAAAAAAATATTTTTTTAGTTACTTTGGAAAAAAAAATATTTTTTTAGTTTCTTTGGAAAAAAAAATTTTTTTTTAGTTACTTTGGAAAAAAAAAAATTTTTTTAGTTTCTTTGGGAAAAAAAATATTTTTTTAGTTACTTTGGAAAAAAAAAATGTTTTAGTTACTTTGGAAAAAAAAATATTTTTTTAGTTACTTTGGGAAAAAAAAATTTTTTTTAGTTACTTTGGAAAAAAAAATATTTTTTTAGTTTCTTTGGAAAAAAAATATTTTTTTAGTTACTTTGGAAAAAAAAATATTTTTTTAGTTACTTTGGAAAAAAAAATATTTTTTTAGTTACTTTGGAAAAAAAAATATTTTTTTAGTTACTTTGGAAAAAAAAATATTTTTTTAGTTACTTTGGAAAAAAAATATTTTTTTAGTTACTTTGGAAAAAAAAAAATTTTTTTAGTTACTTTGGAAAAAAAAATATTTTTTTAGTTACTTTGGGAAAAAAAATATTTTTTTAGTTACTTTGGAAAAAAAAATATTTTTTTAGTTTCTTTGGAAAAAAAAAAAAATTTTTAGTTACTTTGGAAAAAAAAATATTTTTTTAGTTTCTTTGGGAAAAAAAATATTTTTTTAGTTACTTTGGAAAAAAAAATATTTTTTTAGTTACTTTGGAAAAAAAAATATTTTTTTAGTTACTTTGGAAAAAAAAATATTTTTTTAGTTACTTTGGAAAAAAAAATATTTTTTTAGTTACTTTGGAAAAAAAAATATTTTTTTAGTTACTTTGGGGAAAAAAATATTTTTTAGTTACTTTGGAAAAAAAATATTTTTTTAGTTACTTTGGAAAAAAAAATATTTTTTTAGTTACTTTGGAAAAAAAATATTTTTTAGTTACTTTGGAAAAAAAATATTTTTTTAGTTTCTTTGGGAAAAAAAAAAATTTTTTAGTTACTTTGGAAAAAAAAAATTTTTTTAGTTACTTTGGAAAAAAAAATATTTTTTTAGTTTCTTTTGAAAAAAAAATATTTTTTTAGTTACTTTGGAAAAAAAATATTTTTTTAGTTACTTTGGAAAAAAAAATATTTTTTTAGTTACTTTGGAAAAAAAAATATTTTTTTAGTTACTTTGGAAAAAAAATATTTTTTTAGTTACTTTGGAAAAAAAAATATTTTTTTAGTTACTTTGGAAAAAAAAATTTTTTTAGTTACTTTGGGAAAAAAAAAAAATTTTTTAGTTACTTTGGAAAAAAAAAAAAATTTTTAGTTACTTTGGAAAAAAAAATATTTTTTTAGTTACTTTGGAAAAAAAATTTTTTTTTAGTTACTTTGGAAAAAAAAATATTTTTTTAGTTACTTTGGAAAAAAAAAATTTTTTTTAGTTACTTTGGAAAAAAAAATTTTTTTTTAGTTTCTTTGGAAAAAAAAATATTTTTTTAGTTACTTTGGAAAAAAAAATATTTTTTTAGTTACTTTGGAAAAAAAAATATTTTTTTAGTTACTTTGGAAAAAAAAATATTTTTTTAGTTACTTTGGAAAAAAAATATTTTTTTAGTTACTTTGGAAAAAAAATATTTTTTTAGTTACTTTGGAAAAAAAAAAATTTTTTTAGTTACTTTGGAAAAAAATATATTTTTTTAGTTACTTTGGAAAAAAAAATTTTTTTTAGTTACTTTGGAAAAAAAAATATTTTTTTAGTTTCTTTGAAAAAAAAAAAAAATTTTTAGTTACTTTGGAAAAAAAATTTTTTTTTTAGTTTCTTTGGAAAAAAATTTTTTTTTTAGTTACTTTGGAAAAAAAAAAATTTTTTTAGTTACTTTGGAAAAAAAAAAATTTTTTTAGTTACTTTGGAAAAAAAAATATTTTTTTAGTTACTTTGGAAAAAAAATATTTTTTTAGTTACTTTGGAAAAAAAATATTTTTTTAGTTACTTTGGAAAAAAAAATATTTTTTTAGTTACTTTGGAAAAAAAAATATTTTTTTAGTTACTTTGGAAAAAAATATTTTTTTAGTTACTTTGGAAAAAAATATTTTTTTTTAGTTACTTTGGAAAAAAAAAAATTTTTTTAGTTACTTTGGGAAAAAAAAAAATTTTTTAGTTACTTTGGAAAAAAAAAAAATTTTTTAGTTACTTTGGAAAAAAAATATTTTTTTAGTTTCTTTGGAAAAAAAAAAATTTTTTTAGTTACTTTGGAAAAAAAAATATTTTTTTAGTTACTTTGGGAAAAAAAATTTTTTTTTAGTTTCTTTGGAAAAAAAAAAATTTTTTTAGTTACTTTGGAAAAAAAAATATTTTTTTAGTTTCTTTGGAAAAAAAAATATTTTTTTAGTTACTTTGGAAAAAAAAATATTTTTTTAGTTACTTTGGAAAAAAAAATATTTTTTTAGTTACTTTGGAAAAAAAAATATTTTTTGAGTTACTTTGGAAAAAAAAATATTTTTTTAGTTACTTTGGAAAAAAAAATATTTTTTTAGTTACTTTGGAAAAAAAATATTTTTTTAGTTACTTTGGAAAAAAAATATTTTTTTAGTTACTTTGGAAAAAAATATATTTTTTTAGTTACTTTGGAAAAAAAAATATTTTTTTAGTTTCTTTGGAAAAAAAATATTTTTTTAGTTACTTTGGAAAAAAAAATATTTTTTTAGTTACTTTGGAAAAAAAATATTTTTTTAGTTACTTTGGAAAAAAAATATTTTTTTAGTTACTTTGGAAAAAAAAATATTTTTTTAGTTACTTTGGAAAAAAAAATATTTTTTTAGTTACTTTGGGAAAAGAAATATTTTTTTAGTTACTTTGGAAAAAAAAATATTTTTTTAGTTTCTTTGGAAAAAAAATATTTTTTTAGTTACTTTGGAAAAAAAAATATTTTTTTAGTTTCTTTGGGAAAAAAAATATTTTTTTAGTTACTTTGGAAAAAAAAATATTTTTTTAGTTACTTTGGAAAAAAATATATTTTTTTAGTTACTTTGGAAAAAAAATATTTTTTTAGTTACTTTGGAAAAAAAAATATTTTTTTAGTTACTTTGGAAAAAAAAATATTTTTTTAGTTACTTTGGGAAAAAAAATAATTTTTTAGTTACTTTGGAAAAAAAAAATATTTTTTAGTTACTTTGGAAAAAAATATATTTTTTAGTTACTTTGGAAAAAAAAAAAAATTTTTAGTTACTTTGGAAAAAAAAATATTTTTTTAGTTACTTTGGAAAAAAAAATATTTTTTTAGTTACTTTGGAAAAAAAAATATTTTTTTAGTTACTTTGGAAAAAAAAATATTTTTTTAGTTTCTTTGGAAAAAAAATATTTTTTTAGTTACTTTGGAAAAAAAAATATTTTTTTAGTTACTTTGGAAAAAAAAATATTTTTTTAGTTACTTTGGAAAAAAAATATTTTTTTAGTTACTTTGGAAAAAAAAATATTTTTTTAGTTATTTTGGAAAAAAAAATATTTTTTTAGTTACTTTGGAAAAAAAAATATTTTTTTAGTTACTTTGGAAAAAAAAATATTTTTTTAGTTACTTTGGAAAAAAAAATATTTTTTTAGTTACTTTGGAAAAAAATATATTTTTTTAGTTACTTTGGAAAAAAAAATATTTTTTTAGTTACTTTGGAAAAAAAAATATTTTTTTAGTTACTTTGGAAAAAAAAATATTTTTTTAGTTACTTTGGAAAAAAAAATATTTTTTTAGTTACTTTGGAAAAAAAATATTTTTTAGTTACTTTGGAAAAAAAAATATTTTTTTAGTTTCTTTGGGAAAAAAAAATTTTTTTTAGTTACTTTGGAAAAAAAATATTTTTTTTAGTTACTTTGGAAAAAAAATTATTTTTTTAGTTTCTTTGGAAAAAAAAATATTTTTTTAGTTACTTTGGAAAAAAAATATTTTTTTAGTTACTTTGGAAAAAAAAATATTTTTTTAGTTACTTTGGAAAAAAAAATATTTTTTTAGTTACTTTGGAACAAAAATATTTTTTTAGTTACTTTGGAAAAAAAAATATTTTTTTAGTTACTTTGGAAAAAAAAATATTTTTTTAGTTACTTTGGGAAAAAAAATAATTTTTTAGTTACTTTGGAAAAAAAAATTTTTTTTTAGTTACTTTGGAAAAAAAAATATTTTTTTAGTTACTTTGGAAAAAAAAAAATTTTTTTAGTTACTTTGGAAAAAAAAATATTTTTTTAGTTACTTTGGAAAAAAAAAAAATTTTTTAGTTACTTTGGAAAAAAAATATTTTTTTAGTTTCTTTGGAAAAAAAAATATTTTTTTAGTTACTTTGGAAAAAAAAATATTTTTTTAGTTACTTTGGAAAAAAAAATATTTTTTTAGTTACTTTGGAAAAAAAATATTTTTTTAGTTACTTTGGAAAAAAAATATTTTTTTAGTTACTTTGGAAAAAAAAATATTTTTTTAGTTACTTTGGAAAAAAAAATATTTTTTTAGTTACTTTGGAAAAAAAAAAAAATTTTTAGTTACTTTGGAAAAAAAATTTTTTTTTTAGTTTCTTTGGAAAAAAAATTTTTTTTTAGTTACTTTGGAAAAAACATTTTTTTAGTTTCTTTGGAAAAAAAAATTTTTTAGTTACTTTGGAAAAAAAAAATTTTTTTTAGTTACTTTGGAAAAAAAAATATTTTTTTAGTTACTTTGGAAAAAAAAAAATTTTTTTAGTTACTTTGGAAAAAAAATATTTTTTTAGTTACTTTGGAAAAACAATATTTTTTTAGTTACTTTGGAAAAAAAAATATTTTTTTAGTTACTTTGGAAAAAAAAATATTTTTTTAGTTACTTTGGAAAAAAAATATTTTTTTAGTTACTTTGGAAAAAAAAATATTTTTTTAGTTACTTTGGAAAAAAAAATATTTTTTTAGTTACTTTGGGAAAAAAAATAATTTTTTAGTTACTTTGGAAAAAAAAATTTTTTTTTAGTTACTTTGGAAAAAAAAATATTTTTTTAGTTTCTTTGGAAAAAAAAAAAATTTTTTAGTTACTTTGGAAAAAAAAAATTTTTTTTAGTTACTTTGGAAAAAAAAAAATTTTTTTAGTTTCTTTGGAAAAAAAAAAATTTTTTTAGTTACTTTGGAAAAAAAAATATTTTTTTAGTTTCTTTGGGAAAAAAAATATTTTTTTAGTTACTTTGGAAAAAAAAATATTTTTTTAGTTACTTTGGAAAAAAAAATATTTTTTTAGTTTCTTTGGAAAAAAAAATATTTTTTTAGTTACTTTGGAAAAAAAAATATTTTTTTAGTTACTTTGGAAAAAAAAATATTTTTTTAGTTACTTTGGGAAAAAAAATATTTTTTTAGTTACTTTGGAAAAAAAATATTTTTTTAGTTACTTTGGAAAAAAAAATATTTTTTTAGTTACTTTGGAAAAAAAAATATTTTTTTAGTTACTTTGGAAAAAAAAATATTTTTTTAGTTACTTTGGAAAAAAAAATATTTTTTTAGTTTCTTTGGAAAAAAAAAATTTTTTTTAGTTACTTTGGAAAAAAAAATATTTTTTTAGTTTCTTTGGGAAAAAAAATATTTTTTTAGTTACTTTGGAAAAAAAAAATGTTTTAGTTACTTTGGAAAAAAAAATATTTTTTTAGTTACTTTGGAAAAAAAAATATTTTTTTTAGTTACTTTGGAAAAAAAAATATTTTTTTAGTTTCTTTGGAAAAAAAATATTTTTTTAGTTACTTTGGAAAAAAAAATATTTTTTTAGTTACTTTGGAAAAAAAAATATTTTTTTAGTTACTTTGGGAAAAAAAATATTTTTTTAGTTACTTTGGAAAAAAAAATATTTTTTTAGTTTCTTTGGAAAAAAAAAAATGTTTTAGTTACTTTGGAAAAAAAAATATTTTTTTAGTTTCTTTGGGAAAAAAAATATTTTTTTAGTTACTTTGGAAAAAAAAATATTTTTTTAGTTACTTTGGAAAAAAAATATTTTTTTAGTTACTTTGGAAAAAAAAATATTTTTTTAGTTACTTTGGAAAAAAAATATTTTTTTAGTTACTTTGGAAAAAAAAATATTTTTTTAGTTACTTTGGAAAAAAAAATATTTTTTTAGTTAGTTTGGAAAAAAAAATATTTTTTTAGTTACTTTGGAAAAAAAAATATTTTTTTAGTTACTTTGGAAAAAAAATATTTTTTTAGTTACTTTGGAAAAAAAAATATTTTTTTAGTTACTTTGGAAAAAAAAATATTTTTTTAGTTACTTTGGGAAAAAAAATATTTTTTTAGTTACTTTGGAAAAAAAAATATTTTTTTAGTTTCTTTGGAAAAAAAAATAATTTTTTAGTTACTTTGGAAAAAAAAATATTTTTTTAGTTTCTTTGGGAAAAAAAATATTTTTTTAGTTACTTTGGAAAAAAAAATATTTTTTTAGTTACTTTGGAAAAAAAAATATTTTTTTAGTTACTTTGGAAAAAAAAATATTTTTTTAGTTACTTTGGAAAAAAAAAAATTTTTTTAGTTACTTTGGAAAAAAAAATATTTTTTTAGTTACTTTGGAAAAAAAAATATTTTTTTAGTTACTTTGGGAAAAAAAATATTTTTTTAGTTACTTTGGAAAAAAAATATTTTTTTAGTTACTTTGGAAAAACAATATTTTTTTAGTTACTTTGGAAAAAAAAATATTTTTTTAGTTACTTTGGAAAAAAAAATATTTTTTTAGTTACTTTGGAAAAAAAATATTTTTTTAGTTACTTTGGAAAAAAAAATATTTTTTTAGTTACTTTGGAAAAAAAAATATTTTTTTAGTTACTTTGGGAAAAAAAAAAATTTTTTAGTTACTTTGGAAAAAAAAATTTTTTTTTAGTTACTTTGGAAAAAAAAATATTTTTTTAGTTTCTTTGGAAAAAAAAAAATTTTTTTAGTTACTTTGGAAAAAAAAATTTTTTTTTAGTTACTTTGGAAAAAAAAAAATTTTTTTAGTTTCTTTGGAAAAAAAAAAATTTTTTTAGTTACTTTGGAAAAAAAAATATTTTTTTAGTTTCTTTGGGAAAAAAAATATTTTTTTAGTTACTTTGGAAAAAAAAATATTTTTTTAGTTACTTTGGAAAAAAAAATATTTTTTTAGTTTCTTTGGAAAAAAAAATATTTTTTTAGTTACTTTGGAAAAAAAAATATTTTTTTAGTTACTTTGGAAAAAAAAATATTTTTTTAGTTACTTTGGGAAAAAAAATATTTTTTTAGTTACTTTGGAAAAAAAATATTTTTTTAGTTACTTTGGAAAAAAAAATATTTTTTTAGTTACTTTGGAAAAAAAAATATTTTTTTAGTTACTTTGGAAAAAAAAATATTTTTTTAGTTACTTTGGAAAAAAAAATATTTTTTTAGTTTCTTTGGAAAAAAATTTTTTTTTTTAGTTACTTTGGAAAAAAAAATATTTTTTTAGTTTCTTTGGGAAAAAAAATATTTTTTTAGTTACTTTGGAAAAAAAAATGTTTTAGTTACTTTGGAAAAAAAAATATTTTTTTAGTTACTTTGGAAAAAAAATATTTTTTTTAGTTACTTTGGAAAAAAAAATATTTTTTTAGTTTCTTTGGAAAAAAAATATTTTTTTAGTTACTTTGGAAAAAAAAATATTTTTTTAGTTACTTTGGAAAAAAAAATATTTTTTTAGTTACTTTGGGAAAAAAAATATTTTTTTAGTTACTTTGGAAAAAAAAATATTTTTTTAGTTTCTTTGGAAAAAAAATATTTTTTTTAGTTACTTTGGAAAAAAAAATATTTTTTTAGTTACTTTGGAAAAAAAAAATTTTTTTTAGTTACTTTGGAAAAAAAAATATTTTTTTAGTTACTTTGGAAAAAAAAAAATTTTTTTTAGTTACTTTGGAAAAAAAAATATTTTTTTAGTTTCTTTGGAAAAAAAAATATTTTTTTAGTTACTTTGGAAAAAAAAATATTTTTTTAGTTACTTTGGAAAAAAAAATATTTTTTTAGTTACTTTGGAAAAAAAAATATTTTTTTAGTTACTTTGGAAAAAAAATATTTTTTTAGTTACTTTGGAAAAAAAATATTTTTTTAGTTACTTTGGAAAAAAAAAATTTTTTTAGTTACTTTGGAAAAAAAAAATTTTTTTAGTTACTTTGGAAAAAAAAAAATTTTTTAGTTTCTTTGGAAAAAAAAATATTTTTTTAGTTACTTTGGAAAAAAAAAATTTTTTTTAGTTACTTTGGAAAAAAAATATTTTTTTAGTTACTTTGGAAAAAAAATATTTTTTTAGTTACTTTGGAAAAAAAAATATTTTTTTAGTTACTTTGGAAAAAAAAATATTTTTTTAGTTACTTTGGAAAAAAAATATTTTTTTAGTTACTTTGGAAAAAAAAATATTTTTTAGTTACTTTGGAAAAAAAAATATTTTTTTAGTTACTTTGGGAAAAAAAATATTTTTTTAGTTTCTTTGGAAAAAAAATATTTTTTTTAGTTACTTTGGAAAAAAAAATATTTTTTTAGTTACTTTGGAAAAAAAAAATTTTTTTTAGTTACTTTGGAAAAAAAAATATTTTTTTAGTTACTTTGGAAAAAAAAAAATTTTTTTTAGTTACTTTGGAAAAAAAAATATTTTTTTAGTTTCTTTGGAAAAAAAAATATTTTTTTAGTTACTTTGGAAAAAAAAATATTTTTTTAGTTACTTTGGAAAAAAAAATATTTTTTTAGTTACTTTGGAAAAAAAAATATTTTTTTAGTTACTTTGGAAAAAAAATATTTTTTTAGTTACTTTGGAAAAAAAATATTTTTTTAGTTACTTTGGAAAAAAAAATATTTTTTTAGTTACTTTGGAAAAAAAAAATTTTTTTAGTTACTTTGGAAAAAAAAAAATTTTTTAGTTTCTTTGGAAAAAAAAAATTTTTTTTAGTTACTTTGGAAAAAAAAAATTGTTTTAGTTACTTTGGAAAAAAAAATATTTTTTTAGTTTCTTTGGAAAAAAAAATATTTTTTTAGTTACTTTGGAAAAAAAATATTTTTTTAGTTACTTTGGAAAAAAAATATTTTTTTAGTTACTTTGGAAAAAAAAATATTTTTTTAGTTACTTTGGAAAAAAATATATTTTTTTAGTTACTTTGGAAAAAAATATATATTTTTAGTTACTTTGGAAAAAAAAATATTTTTTTAGTTACTTTGGGAAAAAAAATAATTTTTTAGTTACTTTGGAAAAAAAAAAATTTTTTTAGTTACTTTGGAAAAAAAAATATTTTTTTAGTTACTTTGGAAAAAAAATATTTTTTTTAGTTACTTTGGAAAAAAAAATATTTTTTTAGTTACTTTGGAAAAATTTTTTTTTTTTTTAGTTACTTTGGAAAAAAAAATATTTTTTTAGTTTCTTTGGAAAAAAAAATATTTTTTTAGTTACTTTGGAAAAAAAAATATTTTTTTAGTTACTTTGGAAAAAAAAATATTTTTTTAGTTACTTTGGAAAAAAAAATATTTTTTTAGTTACTTTGGAAAAAAAATATTTTTTTAGTTACTTTGGAAAAAAAATAATTTTTTAGTTACTTTGGAAAAAAAAATTTTTTTTTAGTTACTTTGGAAAAAAAAATATTTTTTTAGTTTCTTTGGAAAAAAAAAATTTTTTTTAGTTACTTTGGAAAAAAAAATATTTTTTTAGTTACTTTGGAAAAAAAAATATTTTTTTAGTTTCTTTGGAAAAAAAAAAATTTTTTAGT
>NW_027635134.1:0-25174 GCF_949748355.1 Melanostigma gelatinosum | reverse complement strand
AAGTAACTAAAAAAATATTTTTTTTTCCAAAGTAACTAAAAAAATATTTTTTTTCCCAAAGAAACTAAAAAAATATTTTTTTTTCCAAAGTAACTAAAAAAAATTTTTTTTTTCCAAAGTAACTAAAAAAATATTTTTTTTTCCAAAGTAACTAAAAAAATATTTTTTTTTCCAAAGTAACTAAATATTTTTTTTTTTCCAAAGAAACTAAAAAAATATTTTTTTTTCCAAAGTAACTAAAAAAAATATTTTTTTTCCAAAGTAACTAAAAAAATATTTTTTTTTCCAAAGTAACTAAAAAAATATTTTTTTTTCCAAAGTAACTAAAAAAATATTTTTTTTTCCAAAGTAACTAAAAAAATATTTTTTTTCCCAAAGTAACTAAAAAAATATTTTTTTTCCCAAAGTAACTAAAAAAATATATTTTTTTCCAAAGTAACTAAAAAAATATTTTTTTTTCCAAAGTAACTAAAAAAATATTTTTTTTTCCAAAGTAACTAAAAAAATATTTTTTTTTCCAAAGTAACTAAAAAAATATTTTTTTTCCCAAAGTAACTAAAAAAATATTTTTTTTTCCAAAGTAACTAAAAAAATATTTTTTTTCCCAAAGTAACTAAAAAAATATTTTTTTTTCCAAAGTAACTAAAAAAATATTTTTTTTTCCAAAGTAACTAAAAAAATATTTTTTTTTCCAAAGTAACTAAAAAAATATTTTTTTTTCCAAAGTAACTAAAAAATATTTTTTTTTCCAAAGTAACTAAAAAAATATTTTTTTTTCCAAAGTAACTAAAAAAATATTTTTTTTTCCAAAGTAACTAAAAAAATATTTTTTTTTTCCAAAGTAACTAAAAAAAAATATTTTTTTCCAAAGTAACTAAAAAAATATTTTTTTTTCCAAAGTAACTAAAAAAATATTTTTTTTTCCAAAGTAACTAAAAAAAAATATTTTTTTCCAAAGTAACTAAAAAAAATATTTTTTTTTCCAAAGTAACTAAAAAAATATTTTTTTTTCCAAAGAAACTAAAAAAATATTTTTTTTTCCAAAGAAACTAAAAAAATATTTTTTTTTCCAAAGTAACTAAAAAAATATTTTTTTTTCCAAAGTAACTAAAAAAATATTTTTTTTTCCAAAGTAACTAAAAAAATATTTTTTTTTCCAAAGTAACTAAAAAAATATTTTTTTTTCCAAAGTAACTAAAAAAATATTTTTTTTCCAAAGTAACTAAAAAAATATTTTTTTTTCCAAAGTAACTAAAAAAATATTTTTTTTTCCAAAGTAACTAAAAAAAATATTTTTTTTTCCAAAGTAACTAAAAAAATATTTTTTTTTCCAAAGTAACTAAAAAAATATTTTTTTTTCCAAAGTAACTAAAAAAATATTTTTTTTTCCAAAGAAACTAAAAAAATATTTTTTTTTCCAAAGAAACTAAAAAAATATTTTTTTTCCAAAGTAACTAAAAAAATATTTTTTTTTCCAAAGTAACTAAAAAAATATTTTTTTTTCCAAAGTAACTAAAAAAATATTTTTTTTTCCAAAGTAACTAAAAAAATATTTTTTTTTCCAAAGTAACTAAAAAAATATTTTTTTTTCCAAAGTAACTAAAAAAATATTTTTTTTTCCAAAGTAACTAAAAAAATATTTTTTTTTCCAAAGTAACTAAAAAAATATTTTTTTTTCCAAAGTAACTAAAAAAATATTTTTTTTTCCAAAGTAACTAAAAAAATATTTTTTTTTCCAAAGTAACTAAAAAAATATTTTTTTTTCCAAAGTAACTAAAAAAATATTTTTTTTTCCAAAGAAACTAAAAAATATTTTTTTTTCCAAAGAAACTAAAAAAATATTTTTTTTTCCAAAGTAACTAAAAAAATATTTTTTTTTCCAAAGTAACTAAAAAAATATTTTTTTTTCCAAAGTAACTAAAAAAATATTTTTTTTCCCAAAGTAACTAAAAAAATATTTTTTTTCCCAAAGTATCTAAAAAAATATTTTTTTTTCCAAAGTAACTAAAAAAATATTTTTTTTTCCAAAGTAACTAAAAAAATATTTTTTTTCCAAAGTAACTAAAAAAATATTTTTTTTTCCAAAGTAACTAAAAAATATTTTTTTTTCCAAAGTAACTAAAAAAATTTTTTTTTCCAAAGTAACTAAAAAAATATTTTTTTTTTCCAAAGTAACTAAAAAAATTTTTTTTTTCCCAAAGTAACTAAAAAAATATTTTTTTTTCCAAAGTAACTAAAAAATAATTTTTTTTCCAAAGTAACTAAAAAAATATTTTTTTTTCCAAAGTAACTAAAAAAATTTTTTTTTTTCCAAAGAAACTAAAAAAAAAATTTTTTTTCCAAAGAAACTAAAAAAATAATTTTTTTTCCAAAGTAACTAAAAAAATATTTTTTTTCCCAAAGTAACTAAAAAAATATTTTTTTTTCCAAAGTAACTAAAAAAATATTTTTTTTTCCAAAGAAACTAAAAAAATATTTTTTTTCCAAAGTAACTAAAAAAAATATTTTTTTTTCCAAAGAAACTAAAAATTTTTTTTTTTTTCCAAAGAAACTAAAAAAATAATTTTTTTTTCCAAAGTAACTAAAAAAATATTTTTTTTTTCCAAAGTAACTAAAAAAATATTTTTTTTTCCAAAGTAACTAAAAAAATATTTTTTTTTCCAAAGTAACTAAAAAAATATTTTTTTTTCCAAAGTAACTAAAAAAATATTTTTTTTTCCAAAGTAACTAAAAAAATATTTTTTTTTCCAAAGTAACTAAAAAATATTTTTTTTTCCCAAAGTAACTAAAAAAATATATTTTTTTCCAAAGAAACTAAAAAAATATTTTTTTTTCCAAAGAAACTAAAAAAATATTTTTTTTTCCAAAGTAACTAAAAAAATATTTTTTTTTTCCAAAGTAACTAAAAAAATATTTTTTTTCCAAAGTAACTAAAAAAATATTTTTTTTTCCAAAGTAACTAAAAAAATATTTTTTTTTCCAAAGTAACTAAAAAAATATTTTTTTTTTCCAAAGTAACTAAAAAATATTTTTTTTTCCAAAGTAACTAAAAAAATATTTTTTTTCCAAAGTAACTAAAAAAATAATTTTTTTTCCAAAGTAACTAAAAAAATATTTTTTTTTCCAAAGTAACTAAAAAAATATTTTTTTTTCCAAAGAAACTAAAAAAATATTTTTTTTTCCAAAGAAACTAAAAAAATATTTTTTTTTCCAAAGTAACTAAAAAAATATTTTTTTTTCCAAAGTAACTAAAAAAATATTTTTTTTTCCAAAGTAACTAAAAAAATATTTTTTTTCCCAAAGTAACTAAAAAAATATTTTTTTCCCAAAGTATCTAAAAAAATATTTTTTTTTCCAAAGTAACTAAAAAAATATTTTTTTTTCCAAAGTAACTAAAAAAATATTTTTTTTCCAAAGTAACTAAAAAAATATTTTTTTTTCCAAAGTAACTAAAAAAATATTTTTTTTTCCAAAGTAACTAAAAAAATATTTTTTTTCCAAAGTAACTAAAAAAATATTTTTTTTCCAAAGTAACTAAAAAAAATATTTTTTTTCCCAAAGTAACTAAAAAATATTTTTTTTTTCCAAAGTAACTAAAAAAATAATTTTTTTCCAAAGTAACTAAAAAAATATTTTTTTTTCCAAAGTAACTAAAAAAATATTTTTTTTCCAAAGAAACTAAAAAAAAATTTTTTTTTCCAAAGAAACTAAAAAAATAATTTTTTTTCCAAAGTAACTAAAAAAATAATTTTTTTTCCAAAGTAACTAAAAAAATATTTTTTTTTCCAAAGTAACTAAAAAAATATTTTTTTTTCCAAAGTAACTAAAAAATATTTTTTTTCCAAAGTAACTAAAAAAATATTTTTTTTTCCAAAGTAACTAAAAAAATATTTTTTTTTCCAAAGTAACTAAAAAAATATTTTTTTTTCCAAAGTAACTAAAAAAAGATTTGTTTTTCCAAAGAAACTAAAAAAATATTTTTTTTTCCAAAGAAACTAAAAAAATATTTTTTTTTTCCAAAGTAACTAAAAAAATATTTTTTTTTCCAAAGTAACTAAAAAAATATTTTTTTTCCAAAGTAACTAAAAAAATATTTTTTTTTCCAAAGTAACTAAAAAAATATTTTTTTTTCCAAAGTAACTAAAAAAATATTTTTTTTTCCAAAGTAACTAAAAAAATATTTTTTTTTCCAAAGTAACTAAAAAAATATTTTTTTTTCCAAAGTAACTAAAAAAATATTTTTTTTTCCAAAGTAACTAAAAAAATATTTTTTTTTCCAAAGTAACTAAAAAAATATTTTTTTTTCCAAAGTAACTAAAAAAATATTTTTTTTCCAAAGTAACTAAAAAAATATTTTTTTTTCCAAAGAAACTAAAAAAATATTTTTTTTTCCAAAGAAACTAAAAAAATATTTTTTTTCCAAAGTAACTAAAAAAATATTTTTTTTTCCAAAGTAACTAAAAAAATATTTTTTTTTCCAAAGTAACTAAAAAAATATTTTTTTTCCCAAAGTAACTAAAAAAATATTTTTTTTCCCAAAGTATCTAAAAAAATATTTTTTTTTCCAAAGTAACTAAAAAAATATTTTTTTTTCCAAAGTAACTAAAAAAATATTTTTTTTCCAAAGTAACTAAAAAAATATTTTTTTTCCAAAGTAACTAAAAAAATATTTTTTTTTCCAAAGTAACTAAAAAAATATTTTTTTTTCCAAAGAAACTAAAAAAATATTTTTTTTTCCAAAGTAACTAAAAAAATATTTTTTTTCCCAAAGTAACTAAAAAAATATTTTTTTTTCCAAAGTAACTAAAAAAATATTTTTTTTTCCAAAGAAACTAAAAAAATATTTTTTTTCCAAAGTAACTAAAAAAAATATTTTTTTTCCAAAGAAACTAAAAAAATATTTTTTTTTCCAAAGTAACTAAAAAAATATTTTTTTTCCCAAAGTAACTAAAAAAATATTTTTTTTTCCAAAGTAACTAAAAAATATTTTTTTTTCCAAAGAAACTAAAAAAATATTTTTTTTTCCAAAGTAACTAAAAAAAAAAAAAAATTTCCAAAGAAACTAAAAAAATATTTTTTTTTCCAAAGTAACTAAAAAAATATTTTTTTTCCCAAAGTAACTAAAAAAATATTTTTTTTTCCAAGTAACTAAAAAAATATTTTTTTTTCCAAAGTAACTAAAAAAATATTTTTTTTTCCAAAGTAACTAAAAAAATATTTTTTTTTCCAAAGTAACTAAAAAAATATTTTTTTTTCCAAAGTAACTAAAAAAATATTTTTTTTTTCCAAAGTAACTAAAAAATATATTTTTTTCCAAAGTAACTAAAAAAATATTTTTTTTCCAAAGTAACTAAAAAAATATTTTTTTTTCCAAAGTAACTAAAAAATATTTTTTTTTCCAAAGTAACTAAAAAAATATTTTTTTTTCCAAAGTAACTAAATTAAATATTTTTTTTTCCAAAGTAACTAAAAAAATATTTTTTTTTCCAAAGTAACTAAAAAAATATATTTTTTTCCAAAGTAACTAAAAAAATATTTTTTTTCCAAAGTAACTAAAAAAATATTTTTTTTTCCAAAGTAACTAAAAAAATATTTTTTTTTCCAAAGTAACTAAAAAAATATTTTTTTTCCAAAGTAACTAAAAAAATATTTTTTTTTCCAAAGTAACTAAAAAAATATTTTTTTTTCCAAAGTAACTAAAAAAATATTTTTTTTTCCAAAGTAACTAAAAAAATAATTTTTTTTCCAAAGTAACTAAAAAAATATTTTTTTTTCCAAAGAAACTAAAAAAATATTTTTTTTTCCAAAGTAACTAAAAAAATAATTTTTTTTCCAAAGTAACTAAAAAAATATTTTTTTTCCCAAAGAAACTAAAAAAATATTTTTTTTTCCAAAGTAACTAAAAAATTTTTTTTTTTCCAAAGAAACTAAAAAAAAAATTTTTTTTCCAAAGTAACTAAAAAATATTTTTTTTTCCAAAGTAACTAAAAAAATATTTTTTTTCCCAAAGTAACTAAAAAAATATTCTTTTTTTCCAAAGTAACTAAAAAAATATTTTTTTTTCCAAAGTAACTAAAAAAATATTTTTTTTTCCAAAGTAACTAAAAAAATATTTTTTTTTCCAAAGTAACTAAAAAAATATTTTTTTTTCCAAAGTAACTAAAAAAATATTTTTTTTTCCAAAGTAACTAAAAAAAATTTTTTTTTCCAAAGTAACTAAAAAAATATATTTTTTCCCAAAGTAACTAAAAAAATATTTTTTTTTCCAAAGTAACTAAAAAAATATTTTTTTTCCAAAGTAACTAAAAAAATATTTTTTTTCCCAAAGAAACTAAAAAAAATTTTTTTTTTCCAAAGTAACTAAAAAATTATTTTTTTTTCCAAAGAAACTAAAAAAATATTTTTTTTCCAAAGTAACTAAAAAAATTTTTTTTTTCCAAAGTAACTAAAAAAATATTTTTTTTCCAAAGTAACTAAAAAAATATATTTTTTTCCAAAGTAACTAAAAAAATATTTTTTTTCCCAAAGTAACTAAAAAAAATTTTTTTTTCCAAAGTAACTAAAAAATTTTTTTTTTTTCCAAAGTAACTAAAAAAATATTTTTTTTTCCAAAGTAACTAAAATATTTATTTTTTTTCCAAAGAAACTAAAAAAATATTTTTTTTTCCAAAGTAACTAAAAAAAATAATTTTTTTCCAAAGTAACTAAAAAAATATTTTTTTTTCCAAAGAAACTAAAAAAATATTTTTTTTTCCAAAGTAACTAAAAAAAAAAAAATTTTCCAAAGTAACTAAAAAATATTTTTTTTCCCAAAGTAACTAAAAAAATATTTTTTTCCCAAAGTAACTAAAAAAATATTTTTTTTTCCAAAGTAACTAAAAAAATATTTTTTTTTCCAAAGTAACTAAAAAAATATTTTTTTTTCCAAAGTAACTAAAAAAATATTTTTTTTCCCAAAGTAACTAAAAAAATATTTTTTTTTCCAAAGTAACTAAAAAAATATTTTTTTTTCCAAAGTAACTAAAAAAATATTTTTTTTTCCAAAGTAACTAAAAAAATATTTTTTTTTCCAAAGTAACTAAAAAAATATTTTTTTTCCCAAAGTAACTAAAAAAATATTTTTTTTTCCAAAGTAACTAAAAAAATATTTTTTTTCCCAAAGTAACTAAAAAAATATTTTTTTTTCCAAAGTAACTAAAAAAATATTTTTTTTTCCAAAGTAACTAAAAAAATATTTTTTTTTCCAAAGTAACTAAAAAAATATTTTTTTTTCCAAAGTAACTAAAAAAATATTTTTTTTTCCAAAGAAACTAAAAAAAAAAATTTTTTTCCAAAGTAACTAAAAAAATATTTTTTTTTCCAAAGTAACTAAAAAAATATTTTTTTTTCCAAAGTAACTAAAAAAATATTTTTTTTTCCAAAGAAACTAAAAAAATATTTTTTTTCCAAAGTAACTAAAAAATATATTTTTTTTCCAAAGAAACTAAAAAAATATTTTTTTTTCCAAAGTAACTAAAAAAATATTTTTTTTCCCAAAGTAACTAAAAAAATATTTTTTTTTCCAAAGTAACTAAAAAATATTTTTTTTTCCAAAGAAACTAAAAAAATATTTTTTTTTCCAAAGTAACTAAAAAAAAAAAAAAATTTCCAAAGAAACTAAAAAAATATTTTTTTTTCCAAAGTAACTAAAAAAATATTTTTTTTCCCAAAGTAACTAAAAAAATATTTTTTTTTCCAAGTAACTAAAAAAATATTTTTTTTTCCAAAGTAACTAAAAAAATAATTTTTTTTCCAAAGTAACTAAAAAAATATTTTTTTTTCCAAAGTAACTAAAAAAATATTTTTTTTTCCAAAGTAACTAAAAAAATATTTTTTTTTCCAAAGTAACTAAAAAATATATTTTTTTCCAAAGTAACTAAAAAAATATTTTTTTTCCAAAGTAACTAAAAAAATATTTTTTTTTCCAAAGTAACTAAAAAAATATTTTTTTTTCCAAAGTAACTAAAAAAATATTTTTTTTTCCAAAGTAACTAAATTAAATATTTTTTTTTCCAAAGTAACTAAAAAAATATTTTTTTTTCCAAAGTAACTAAAAAAATATATTTTTTTTCCAAAGTAACTAAAAAAATATTTTTTTTCCAAAGTAACTAAAAAAATATTTTTTTTTCCAAAGTAACTAAAAAAATATTTTTTTTTCCAAAGTAACTAAAAAAATATTTTTTTTTCCAAAGTAACTAAAAAAATATTTTTTTTTCCAAAGTAACTAAAAAAATATTTTTTTTTCCAAAGTAACTAAAAAAATATTTTTTTTTCCAAAGTAACTAAAAAAATAATTTTTTTTCCAAAGTAACTAAAAAAATATTTTTTTTTCCAAAGAAACTAAAAAAATATTTTTTTTTCCAAAGTAACTAAAAAAATAAATTTTTTTCCAAAGTAACTAAAAAAATATTTTTTTTCCCAAAGAAACTAAAAAAATATTTTTTTTTCCAAAGTAACTAAAAAAAATTTTTTTTTCCAAAGAAACTAAAAAAAAATTTTTTTTTCCAAAGTAACTAAAAAATATTTTTTTTTCCAAAGTAACTAAAAAAATATTTTTTTTCCCAAAGTAACTAAAAAAATATTCTTTTTTTCCAAAGTAACTAAAAAAATATTTTTTTTTCCAAAGTAACTAAAAAAATATTTTTTTTTCCAAAGTAACTAAAAAAATATTTTTTTTTCCAAAGTAACTAAAAAAATATTTTTTTTTTCCAAAGTAACTAAAAAAATATTTTTTTTTCCAAAGTAACTAAAAAAAATTTTTTTTTCCAAAGTAACTAAAAAAATATATTTTTTCCCAAAGTAACTAAAAAAATATTTTTTTTTCCAAAGTAACTAAAAAAATATTTTTTTTCCAAAGTAACTAAAAAAATATTTTTTTTCCCAAAGAAACTAAAAAAAATTTTTTTTTTCCAAAGTAACTAAAAAATTATTTTTTTTTCCAAAGAAACTAAAAAAATATTTTTTTTCCAAAGTAACTAAAAAAATTTTTTTTTTCCAAAGTAACTAAAAAAATATTTTTTTTCCAAAGTAACTAAAAAAATATATTTTTTTCCAAAGTAACTAAAAAAATATTTTTTTTCCCAAAGTAACTAAAAAAAATTTTTTTTTCCAAAGTAACTAAAAAAATTTTTTTTTTTCCAAAGTAACTAAAAAAATATTTTTTTTTCCAAAGTAACTAAAATATTTATTTTTTTTCCAAAGAAACTAAAAAAATATTTTTTTTTCCAAAGTAACTAAAAAAAATAATTTTTTTCCAAAGTAACTAAAAAAATATTTTTTTTTCCAAAGAAACTAAAAAAATATTTTTTTTTCCAAAGTAACTAAAAAAAAAAAAAATTTTCCAAAGTAACTAAAAAATATTTTTTTTCCCAAAGTAACTAAAAAAATATTTTTTTTCCCAAAGTAACTAAAAAAATATTTTTTTTTCCAAAGTAACTAAAAAAATATTTTTTTTTCCAAAGTAACTAAAAAAATATTTTTTTTTCCAAAGTAACTAAAAAAATATTTTTTTTCCCAAAGTAACTAAAAAAATATTTTTTTTTCCAAAGTAACTAAAAAAATATTTTTTTTTCCAAAGTAACTAAAAAAATATTTTTTTTTCCAAAGTAACTAAAAAAATATTTTTTTTTCCAAAGTAACTAAAAAAATATTTTTTTTCCCAAAGTAACTAAAAAAATATTTTTTTTTCCAAAGTAACTAAAAAAATATTTTTTTTCCCAAAGTAACTAAAAAAATATTTTTTTTTCCAAAGTAACTAAAAAAATATTTTTTTTTCCAAAGTAACTAAAAAAATATTTTTTTTTCCAAAGTAACTAAAAAAATATTTTTTTTTCCAAAGTAACTAAAAAAATATTTTTTTTTCCAAAGTAACTAAAAAAATATTTTTTTTTCCAAAGTAACTAAAAAAATATTTTTTTTTCCAAAGAAACTAAAAAAAAATTTTTTTTTCCAAAGTAACTAAAAAAATATTTTTTTTTCCAAAGTAACTAAAAAAATATTTTTTTTTCCAAAGTAACTAAAAAAATATTTTTTTTTCCAAAGAAACTAAAAAAATATTTTTTTTTCCAAAGTAACTAAAAAAATATTTTTTTTTCCAAAGAAACTAAAAAAATATTTTTTTTTCCAAAGTAACTAAAAAAATATTTTTTTTCCCAAAGTAACTAAAAAAATATTTTTTTTTCCAAAGTAACTAAAAAATTTTTTTTTTTCCAAAGTAACTAAAAAAATTTTTTTTTTCCAAAGTAACTAAAAAAATATTTTTTTTTCCAAAGTAACTAAAAAAATTTTTTTTTTCCAAAGTAACTAAAAAAAATTTTTTTTTCCCAAAGTAACTAAAAAAATATTTTTTTTTCCAAAGTAACTAAAAAATATTTTTTTTTTCCAAAGTAACTAAAAAAATATTTTTTTTTCCAAAGTAACTAAAAAAATATATTTTTTTCCAAAGTAACTAAAAAAATATTTTTTTTCCAAAGTAACTAAAAAAATATTTTTTTTTCCAAAGTAACTAAAAAAATATTTTTTTTTCCAAAGTAACTAAAAAAATATTTTTTTTTCCAAAGTAACTAAAAAAATATTTTTTTTTCCAAAGTAACTAAAAAAATATTTTTTTTTCCAAAGTAACTAAAAAAATAATTTTTTTTCCAAAGTAACTAAAAAAATAATTTTTTTTCCAAAGTAACTAAAAAAATATTTTTTTTTCCAAAGAAACTAAAAAAATATTTTTTTTTCCAAAGTAACTAAAAAAATAATTTTTTTTCCAAAGTAACTAAAAAAATATTTTTTTTCCCAAAGAAACTAAAAAAATATTTTTTTTTCCAAAGTAACTAAAAAATTATTTTTTTTCCAAAGAAACTAAAAAAAAATTTTTTTTTCCAAAGTAACTAAAAAATATTTTTTTTTCCAAAGTAACTAAAAAAATATTTTTTTTTCCAAAGTAACTAAAAAAATATTCTTTTTTTCCAAAGTAACTAAAAAAAAATTTTTTTTTCCAAAGTAACTAAAAAAAAATTTTTTTTTCCAAAGTAACTAAAAAAATATTTTTTTTTCCAAAGTAACTAAAAAAATATTTTTTTTTCCAAAGTAACTAAAAAAATATTTTTTTTTCCAAAGTAACTAAAAAAATATTTTTTTTTCCAAAGTAACTAAAAAAATATTTTTTTTCCCAAAGTAACTAAAAAAATATTTTTTTTTCCAAAGTAACTAAAAAAATATTTTTTTTTCCAAAGTAACTAAAAAAATATTTTTTTCCCAAAGAAACTAAAAAAAATTTTTTTTTTCCAAAGTAACTAAAAAATTATTTTTTTTTCCAAAGAAACTAAAAAAATATTTTTTTTCCAAAGTAACTAAAAAAAATTTTTTTTTCCAAAGTAACTAAAAAAATATTTTTTTTCCAAAGTAACTAAAAAAATATTTTTTTTCCAAAGTAACTAAAAAAATATTTTTTTTTCCAAAGAAACTAAAAAAATTTTTTTTTTTCCAAAGTAACTAAAAAATTATTTTTTTTTCCAAAGAAACTAAAAAAATATTTTTTTTTCCAAAGTAACTAAAAAAATATTTTTTTTTCCAAAGTAACTAAAAAAATATTTTTTTTTCCAAAGTAACTAAAAAAATATTTTTTTTTCCAAAGTAACTAAAAAAATATTTTTTTTTCCAAAGTAACTAAAAAAATATTTTTTTTTCCAAAGAAACTAAAAAAATATTTTTTTTTCCAAAGTAACTAAAAAAATATTTTTTTTTCCAAAGAAACTAAAAAAATATTTTTTTTTCCAAAGTAACTAAAAAAATATTTTTTTTCCCAAAGTAACTAAAAAAATATTTTTTTTTCCAAAGTAACTAAAAAATTTTTTTTTTTCCAAAGTAACTAAAAAATTTTTTTTTTTCCAAAGTAACTAAAAAAATATTTTTTTTTCCAAAGTAACTAAAAAAATTTTTTTTTTCCAAAGTAACTAAAAAAATATTTTTTTTCCCAAAGTAACTAAAAAAATATTTTTTTTTCCAAAGTAACTAAAAAATATTTTTTTTTTCCAAAGTAACTAAAAAAATATATTTTTTTCCAAAGTAACTAAAAAAATATATTTTTTTCCAAAGTAACTAAAAAAATATTTTTTTTCCAAAGTAACTAAAAAAATATTTTTTTTTCCAAAGTAACTAAAAAAATATTTTTTTTTCCAAAGTAACTAAAAAAATATTTTTTTTTCCAAAGTAACTAAAAAAATATTTTTTTTTCCAAAGTAACTAAAAAAATATTTTTTTTTCCAAAGTAACTAAAAAAATATTTTTTTTTCCAAAGTAACTAAAAAAATAATTTTTTTTCCAAAGTAACTAAAAAAATATTTTTTTTTCCAAAGAAACTAAAAAAATATTTTTTTTTCCAAAGTAACTAAAAAAATAATTTTTTTTCCAAAGTAACTAAAAAAATATTTTTTTTCCCAAAGAAACTAAAAAAATATTTTTTTTTCCAAAGTAACTAAAAAATATTTTTTTTTTCCAAAGAAACTAAAAAAAAATTTTTTTTTCCAAAGTAACTAAAAAATATTTTTTTTTCCAAAGTAACTAAAAAAATATTTTTTTTTCCAAAGTAACTAAAAAAATATTCTTTTTTTCCAAAGTAACTAAAAAAAAATTTTTTTTTCCAAAGTAACTAAAAAAATATTTTTTTTTCCAAAGTAACTAAAAAAAAATTTTTTTTTCCAAAGTAACTAAAAAAATATTTTTTTTTCCAAAGTAACTAAAAAAATATTTTTTTTTCCAAAGTAACTAAAAAAATATTTTTTTTTCCAAAGTAACTAAAAAAATATTTTTTTTCCCAAAGTAACTAAAAAAATATTTTTTTTTCCAAAGTAACTAAAAAAATATTTTTTTTTCCAAAGTAACTAAAAAAATATTTTTTTCCCAAAGAAACTAAAAAAAAAATTTTTTTTCCAAAGTAACTAAAAAATTATTTTTTTTTCCAAAGAAACTAAAAAAATATTTTTTTTCCAAAGTAACTAAAAAAATTTTTTTTTTCCAAAGTAACTAAAAAAATATTTTTTTTCCAAAGTAACTAAAAAAATATTTTTTTTCCAAAGTAACTAAAAAAATATATTTTTTTCCAAAGTAACTAAAAAAAAATTTTTTTTTCCAAAATAACTAAAAAAAAATTTTTTTTTCCAAAGTAACTAAAAAAAATTTTTTTTTCCAAAGTAACTAAAAAAAATTTTTTTTTTCCAAAGTAACTAAAAAAATATTTTTTTTTCCAAAGTAAAAAAAAATAATTTTTTTTCCAAAGAAACTAAAAAAAATTTTTTTTTTCCAAAGTAACTAAAAAAAAAAAAATTTTTCCAAACTAACTAAAAAAATATTTTTTTTTCCAAAGTAACTAAAAAAATATTTTTTTTTCCAAAGTAACTAAAATATATTTTTTTTTCCAAAGAAACTAAAAAAATATTTTTTTTTCCAAAGTAACTAAAAAAAATATTTTTTTTCCAAAGTAACTAAAAAAATATTTTTTTTTCCAAAGAAACTAAAAAAATATTTTTTTTTCCAAAGTAACTAAAAAAATATTTTTTTTTCCAAAGTAACTAAAAAATATTTTTTTTCCCAAAGTAACTAAAAAAATATTTTTTTTTCCAAAGTAACTAAAAAAATATTTTTTTTTTCCAAAGTAACTAAAAAAATATTTTTTTTTCCAAAGTAACTAAAAAAATATTTTTTTTTCCAAAGTAACTAAAAAAATATTTTTTTTTCCAAAGTAACTAAAAAA
The DNA here is from genome assembly GCF_949748355.1 of Melanostigma gelatinosum. Lineage (NCBI taxonomy): Eukaryota > Metazoa > Chordata > Actinopteri > Perciformes > Zoarcidae > Melanostigma > Melanostigma gelatinosum. The sequence continues at coordinate 11,394 of NW_027635134.1, read as the reverse complement.
ATATTTTTTTTTCCAAAGTAACTAAAAAAATATTTTTTTTTCCAAAGTAACTAAAAAAATATTTTTTTTTCCAAAGTAACTAAAAAAATAATTTTTTTTCCAAAGTAACTAAAAAAATATTTTTTTTTCCAAAGAAACTAAAAAAATATTTTTTTTTCCAAAGTAACTAAAAAAATAATTTTTTTTCCAAAGTAACTAAAAAAATATTTTTTTTCCCAAAGAAACTAAAAAAATATTTTTTTTTCCAAAGTAACTAAAAAAAATTTTTTTTTCCAAAGAAACTAAAAAAAAATTTTTTTTTCCAAAGTAACTAAAAAATATTTTTTTTTCCAAAGTAACTAAAAAAATATTTTTTTTCCCAAAGTAACTAAAAAAATATTCTTTTTTTCCAAAGTAACTAAAAAAATATTTTTTTTTCCAAAGTAACTAAAAAAATATTTTTTTTTCCAAAGTAACTAAAAAAATATTTTTTTTTCCAAAGTAACTAAAAAAATATTTTTTTTTCCAAAGTAACTAAAAAAATTTTTTTTTTCCAAAGTAACTAAAAAAATATATTTTTTCCCAAAGTAACTAAAAAAATATTTTTTTTTCCAAAGTAACTAAAAAAATATTTTTTTTCCAAAGTAACTAAAAAAATATTTTTTTTCCCAAAGAAACTAAAAAAAATTTTTTTTTTCCAAAGTAACTAAAAAATTATTTTTTTTTCCAAAGAAACTAAAAAAATATTTTTTTTCCAAAGTAACTAAAAAAATTTTTTTTTTCCAAAGTAACTAAAAAAATATTTTTTTTCCAAAGTAACTAAAAAAATATTTTTTTTTCCAAAGTAACTAAAAAAATATTTTTTTTCCCAAAGTAACTAAAAAAAATTTTTTTTTCCAAAGTAACTAAAAAAATTTTTTTTTTTCCAAAGTAACTAAAAAAATATTTTTTTTTCCAAAGTAACTAAAATATTTATTTTTTTTCCAAAGAAACTAAAAAAATATTTTTTTTTCCAAAGTAACTAAAAAAAATAATTTTTTTCCAAAGTAACTAAAAAAATATTTTTTTTTCCAAAGAAACTAAAAAAATATTTTTTTTTCCAAAGTAACTAAAAAAAAAAAAAATTTCCAAAGTAACTAAAAAATATTTTTTTTCCCAAAGTAACTAAAAAAATATTTTTTTTCCCAAAGTAACTAAAAAAATATTTTTTTTTCCAAAGTAACTAAAAAAATATTTTTTTTTCCAAAGTAACTAAAAAAATATTTTTTTTTCCAAAGTAACTAAAAAAATATTTTTTTTCCCAAAGTAACTAAAAAAATATTTTTTTTTCCAAAGTAACTAAAAAAATATTTTTTTTTCCAAAGTAACTAAAAAAATATTTTTTTTTCCAAAGTAACTAAAAAAATATTTTTTTTTCCAAAGTAACTAAAAAAATATTTTTTTTCCCAAAGTAACTAAAAAAATATTTTTTTTTCCAAAGTAACTAAAAAAATATTTTTTTTCCCAAAGTAACTAAAAAAATATTTTTTTTTCCAAAGTAACTAAAAAAATATTTTTTTTTCCAAAGTAACTAAAAAAATATTTTTTTTTCCAAAGTAACTAAAAAAATATTTTTTTTTCCAAAGTAACTAAAAAAATATTTTTTTTTCCAAAGTAACTAAAAAAATATTTTTTTTTCCAAAGTAACTAAAAAAATATTTTTTTTTCCAAAGAAACTAAAAAAAAAAATTTTTTTCCAAAGTAACTAAAAAAATATTTTTTTTTCCAAAGTAACTAAAAAAATATTTTTTTTTCCAAAGTAACTAAAAAAATATTTTTTTTTCCAAAGAAACTAAAAAAATATTTTTTTTTCCAAAGTAACTAAAAAAATATTTTTTTTTCCAAAGAAACTAAAAAAATATTTTTTTTTCCAAAGTAACTAAAAAAATATTTTTTTTCCCAAAGTAACTAAAAAAATATTTTTTTTTCCAAAGTAACTAAAAAATTATTTTTTTTCCAAAGTAACTAAAAAAATTTTTTTTTTCCAAAGTAACTAAAAAAATATTTTTTTTTCCAAAGTAACTAAAAAAATTTTTTTTTCCAAAGTAACTAAAAAAATATTTTTTTTCCCAAAGTAACTAAAAAAATATTTTTTTTTCCAAAGTAACTAAAAAATATTTTTTTTTTCCAAAGTAACTAAAAAAATATATTTTTTTCCAAAGTAACTAAAAAAATATATTTTTTTCCAAAGTAACTAAAAAAATATTTTTTTTCCAAAGTAACTAAAAAAATATTTTTTTTTCCAAAGTAACTAAAAAAATATTTTTTTTTCCAAAGTAACTAAAAAAATATTTTTTTTTCCAAAGTAACTAAAAAAATATTTTTTTTTCCAAAGTAACTAAAAAAATATTTTTTTTTCCAAAGTAACTAAAAAAATAATTTTTTTTCCAAAGTAACTAAAAAAATAATTTTTTTTCCAAAGTAACTAAAAAAATATTTTTTTTTCCAAAGAAACTAAAAAAATATTTTTTTTTCCAAAGTAACTAAAAAAATAATTTTTTTTCCAAAGTAACTAAAAAAATATTTTTTTTCCCAAAGAAACTAAAAAAATATTTTTTTTTCCAAAGTAACTAAAAAATTATTTTTTTTTCCAAAGAAACTAAAAAAAAATTTTTTTTTCCAAAGTAACTAAAAAATATTTTTTTTTCCAAAGTAACTAAAAAAATATTTTTTTTTCCAAAGTAACTAAAAAAATATTCTTTTTTTCCAAAGTAACTAAAAAAATTTTTTTTTTTCCAAAGTAACTAAAAAAATATTTTTTTTTCCAAAGTAACTAAAAAAAAATTTTTTTTTCCAAAGTAACTAAAAAAATATTTTTTTTTCCAAAGTAACTAAAAAAATATTTTTTTTTCCAAAGTAACTAAAAAAATATTTTTTTTTCCAAAGTAACTAAAAAAATATTTTTTTTCCCAAAGTAACTAAAAAAATATTTTTTTTTCCAAAGTAACTAAAAAAATATTTTTTTTTCCAAAGTAACTAAAAAAATATTTTTTTCCCAAAGAAACTAAAAAAAATTTTTTTTTTCCAAAGTAACTAAAAAATTATTTTTTTTTCCAAAGAAACTAAAAAAATATTTTTTTTCCAAAGTAACTAAAAAAAATTTTTTTTTCCAAAGTAACTAAAAAAATATTTTTTTTCCAAAGTAACTAAAAAAATATTTTTTTTCCAAAGTAACTAAAAAAATATTTTTTTTTCCAAAGAAACTAAAAAAAAATTTTTTTTTCCAAAGTAACTAAAAAATTATTTTTTTTTCCAAAGAAACTAAAAAAATATTTTTTTTTCCAAAGTAACTAAAAAAATATTTTTTTTTCCAAAGTAACTAAAAAAATATTTTTTTTTCCAAAGTAACTAAAAAAATATTTTTTTTTCCAAAGTAACTAAAAAAATATTTTTTTTTCCAAAGTAACTAAAAAAATATTTTTTTTTCCAAAGAAACTAAAAAAATATTTTTTTTTCCAAAGTAACTAAAAAAATATTTTTTTTTCCAAAGAAACTAAAAAAATATTTTTTTTTCCAAAGTAACTAAAAAAATATTTTTTTTCCCAAAGTAACTAAAAAAATATTTTTTTTTCCAAAGTAACTAAAAAAATTTTTTTTTTCCAAAGTAACTAAAAAATTTTTTTTTTTCCAAAGTAACTAAAAAAATATTTTTTTTTCCAAAGTAACTAAAAAAATTTTTTTTTTCCAAAGTAACTAAAAAAATATTTTTTTTCCCAAAGTAACTAAAAAAATATTTTTTTTTCCAAAGTAACTAAAAAATATTTTTTTTTTCCAAAGTAACTAAAAAAATATATTTTTTTCCAAAGTAACTAAAAAAATATATTTTTTTCCAAAGTAACTAAAAAAATATTTTTTTTCCAAAGTAACTAAAAAAATATTTTTTTTTCCAAAGTAACTAAAAAAATATTTTTTTTTCCAAAGTAACTAAAAAAATATTTTTTTTTCCAAAGTAACTAAAAAAATATTTTTTTTTCCAAAGTAACTAAAAAAATATTTTTTTTTCCAAAGTAACTAAAAAAATATTTTTTTTTCCAAAGTAACTAAAAAAATAATTTTTTTTCCAAAGTAACTAAAAAAATATTTTTTTTTCCAAAGAAACTAAAAAAATATTTTTTTTTCCAAAGTAACTAAAAAAATAATTTTTTTTCCAAAGTAACTAAAAAAATATTTTTTTTCCCAAAGAAACTAAAAAAATATTTTTTTTTCCAAAGTAACTAAAAAATATTTTTTTTTTCCAAAGAAACTAAAAAAAAATTTTTTTTTCCAAAGTAACTAAAAAATATTTTTTTTTCCAAAGTAACTAAAAAAATATTTTTTTTTCCAAAGTAACTAAAAAAATATTCTTTTTTTCCAAAGTAACTAAAAAAAAATTTTTTTTTCCAAAGTAACTAAAAAAATATTTTTTTTTCCAAAGTAACTAAAAAAATTTTTTTTTTCCAAAGTAACTAAAAAAATATTTTTTTTTCCAAAGTAACTAAAAAAATATTTTTTTTTCCAAAGTAACTAAAAAAATATTTTTTTTTCCAAAGTAACTAAAAAAATATTTTTTTTCCCAAAGTAACTAAAAAAATATTTTTTTTTCCAAAGTAACTAAAAAAATATTTTTTTTTCCAAAGTAACTAAAAAAATATTTTTTTCCCAAAGAAACTAAAAAAATTTTTTTTTTTCCAAAGTAACTAAAAAATTATTTTTTTTTCCAAAGAAACTAAAAAAATATTTTTTTTCCAAAGTAACTAAAAAAATTTTTTTTTTCCAAAGTAACTAAAAAAATATTTTTTTTCCAAAGTAACTAAAAAAATATTTTTTTTCCAAAGTAACTAAAAAAATATTTTTTTTTCCAAAGTAACTAAAAAAATATATTTTTTTCCAAAGTAACTAAAAAAAAATTTTTTTTTCCAAAATAACTAAAAAAAAATTTTTTTTTCCAAAGTAACTAAAAAAAATTTTTTTTTCCAAAGTAACTAAAAAAATTTTTTTTTTTCCAAAGTAACTAAAAAAATATTTTTTTTTCCAAAGTAAAAAAAAAAATTTTTTTTTCCAAAGAAACTAAAAAAAATTTTTTTTTTCCAAAGTAACTAAAAAAAAAAATTTTTTTCCAAACTAACTAAAAAAATATTTTTTTTTCCAAAGTAACTAAAAAAATATTTTTTTTTCCAAAGTAACTAAAATATATTTTTTTTTCCAAAGAAACTAAAAAAATATTTTTTTTTCCAAAGTAACTAAAAAAAATATTTTTTTTCCAAAGTAACTAAAAAAATATTTTTTTTTCCAAAGAAACTAAAAAAATATTTTTTTTTCCAAAGTAACTAAAAAAATATTTTTTTTTCCAAAGTAACTAAAAAATATTTTTTTTCCCAAAGTAACTAAAAAAATATTTTTTTTTCCAAAGTAACTAAAAAAATATTTTTTTTTCCAAAGTAACTAAAAAAATATTTTTTTTTCCAAAGTAACTAAAAAAATATTTTTTTTTCCAAAGTAACTAAAAAAATATTTTTTTTCCCAAAGTAACTAAAAAAATATTTTTTTTCCCAAAGTAACTAAAAAAATATTTTTTTTTCCAAAGTAACTAAAAAAATATTTTTTTTTCCAAAGTAACTAAAAAAATATTTTTTTTTCCAAAGTAACTAAAAAAATATTTTTTTTCCCAAAGTAACTAAAAAAATATTTTTTTTTCCAAAGTAACTAAAAAAATATTTTTTTTTCCAAAGTAACTAAAAAAATATTTTTTTTTCCAAAGTAACTAAAAAAATATTTTTTTTTCCAAAGTAACTAAAAAAATATTTTTTTTTCCAAAGTAACTAAAAAAATATTTTTTTTTCCAAAGTAACTAAAAAAATATTTTTTTTTCCAAAGTAACTAAAAAAATATTTTTTTTTCCAAAGTAACTAAAAAAATATTTTTTTTTCCAAAGTAACTAAAAAAATATTTTTTTTTCCAAAGTAACTAAAAAAATATTTTTTTTTCCAAAGTAACTAAAAAAATATTTTTTTTTCCAAAGAAACTAAAAAAATATTTTTTTTTCCAAAGTAACTAAAAAAATATTTTTTTTTCCAAAGAAACTAAAAAAATATTTTTTTTTCCAAAGTAACTAAAAAAATATTTTTTTTCCCAAAGTAACTAAAAAAATATTTTTTTTTCCAAAGTAACTAAAAAATATTTTTTTTTCCAAAGTAACTAAAAAAAATTTTTTTTTCCAAAGTAACTAAAAAAATATTTTTTTTTCCAAAGTAACTAAAAAAATATTTTTTTTCCCAAAGTAACTAAAAAAATATTTTTTTTTCCAAAGTAACTAAAAAAATATTTTTTTTTCCAAAGTAACTAAAAAAATATTTTTTTTTCCAAAGTAACTAAAAAAATATTTTTTTTTCCAAAGTAACTAAAAAAATATTTTTTTTTCCAAAGTAACTAAAAAAATATATTTTTTTCCAAAGTAACTAAAAAAATATTTTTTTTTCCAAAGAAACTAAAAAAATAATTTTTTTCCAAAGTAACTAAAAAAATATTTTTTTCCCCAAAGTAACTAAAAAAATATTTTTTTTTCCAAAGTAACTAAAAAAATATTTTTTTTTCCAAAGTAACTAAAAAAATATTTTTTTTTCCAAAGTAACTAAAAAAATATTTTTTTTTCCAAAGTAACTAAAAAAATATTTTTTTTCCCAAAGTAACTAAAAAAATATTTTTTTTCCCAAAGTAACTAAAAAAATATTTTTTTTTCCAAAGTAACTAAAAAAATATTTTTTTTTCCAAAGTAACTAAAAAAATATTTTTTTTTCCAAAGTAACTAAAAAAATATTTTTTTTCCCAAAGTAACTAAAAAAATATTTTTTTTTCCAAAGTAACTAAAAAAATATTTTTTTTCCCAAAGTAACTAAAAAAATATTTTTTTTTCCAAAGTAACTAAAAAAATATTTTTTTTTCCAAAGTAACTAAAAAAATATTTTTTTTTCCAAAGTAACTAAAAAAATATTTTTTTTTCCAAAGTAACTAAAAAAATATTTTTTTTTCCAAAGTAACTAAAAAAATATTTTTTTTTCCAAAGTAACTAAAAAAATATTTTTTTTTCCAAAGTAACTAAAAAAATATTTTTTTTTCCAAAGTAACTAAAAAAATATTTTTTTTTCCAAAGTAACTAAAAAAATATTTTTTTTTCCAAAGTAACTAAAAAAATATTTTTTTTTCCAAAGTAACTAAAAAAATATTTTTTTTTCCAAAGAAACTAAAAAAATATTTTTTTTTCCAAAGTAACTAAAAAAATATTTTTTTTTCCAAAGAAACTAAAAAAATATTTTTTTTCCAAAGTAACTAAAAAAATATTTTTTTTCCCAAAGTAACTAAAAAAATATTTTTTTTTCCAAAGTAACTAAAAAATATTTTTTTTTCCAAAGTAACTAAAAAAAATTTTTTTTTCCAAAGTAACTAAAAAAATATTTTTTTTTCCAAAGTAACTAAAAAAATATTTTTTTTCCCAAAGTAACTAAAAAAATATTTTTTTTCCAAAGTAACTAAAAAAATATTTTTTTTTCCAAAGTAACTAAAAAAATATTTTTTTTTCCAAAGTAACTAAAAAAATATTTTTTTTTCCAAAGTAACTAAAAAAATATTTTTTTTTCCAAAGTAACTAAAAAAATATATTTTTTTCCAAAGTAACTAAAAAAATATTTTTTTTTCCAAAGAAACTAAAAAAATAATTTTTTTCCAAAGTAACTAAAAAAATATTTTTTTTTCCAAAGTAACTAAAAAAATATTTTTTTTTCCAAAGTAACTAAAAAAATATTTTTTTTTCCAAAGTAACTAAAAAAATATTTTTTTTTCCAAAGTAACTAAAAAAATATTTTTTTTTCCAAAGTAACTAAAAAAATATTTTTTTTTCCAAAGTAACTAAAAAAATATTTTTTTTTCCAAAGAAACTAAAAAAATATTTTTTTTTCCAAAGTAACTAAAAAATTTTTTTTTTTCCAAAGTAACTAAAAAAATATTTTTTTTTCCAAAGTAACTAAAAAAATATATTTTTTTCCAAAGTAACTAAAAAAATATTTTTTTTTCCAAAGTAACTAAAAAAATATTTTTTTTTCCAAAGTAACTAAAAAAATATTTTTTTTTCCAAAGTAACTAAAAAAAATATATTTCTTTCCAAAGTAACTAAAAAAATATTTTTTTTCCCAAAGTAACTAAAAAAATATTTTTTTTTCCAAAGTAACTAAAAAAATATTTTTTTTTCCAAAGTAACTAAAAAAATATTTTTTTTTCCAAAGTAACTAAAAAAATATTTTTTTTTCCAAAGTAACTAAAAAAATATTTTTTTTTCCAAAGTAACTAAAAAAATTTTTTTTTTTCCAAAGTAACTAAAAAAATATTTTTTTTTCCAAAGTAACTAAAAAAATATTTTTTTTTCCAAAGTAACTAAAAAAATATTTTTTTTTCCAAAGAAACTAAAAAAATATTTTTTTTTCCAAAGTAACTAAAAAAATATTTTTTTTCCCAAAGTAACTAAAAAAATATTTTTTTTTCCAAAGTAACTAAAAAAATATTTTTTTTTCCAAAGAAACTAAAAAAATATTTTTTTTTCCAAAGTAACTAAAAAAAATTTTTTTTTTCCAAAGAAACTAAAAAAATATTTTTTTTTCCAAAGTAACTAAAAAAATATTTTTTTTCCCAAAGTAACTAAAAAAATATTTTTTTTTCCAAAGTAACTAAAAAATATTTTTTTCCAAAGAAACTAAAAAAATATTTTTTTTTCCAAAGTAACTAAAAAAAAAAATATTTTTCCAAAGAAACTAAAAAAATATTTTTTTTTCCAAAGTAACTAAAAAAATATTTTTTTTCCCAAAGTAACTAAAAAAATATTTTTTTTTCCAAAGTAACTAAAAAAATATTTTTTTTTCCAAAGTAACTAAAAAAATTTTTTTTTTTCCAAAGTAACTAAAAAAATATTTTTTTTTCCAAAGTAACTAAAAAAATATTTTTTTTTCCAAAGTAACTAAAAAATATTTTTTTTTCCAAAGTAACTAAAAAAATATTTTTTTTTCCAAAGAAACTAAAAAAATATTTTTTTTTCCAAAGTAACTAAAAAAAAAAAAAAATTTCCAAAGAAACTAAAAAAATATTTTTTTTTCCAAAGTAACTAAAAAAATATTTTTTTTCCAAAGTAACTAAAAAAATATTTTTTTTTCCAAAGTAACTAAAAAAAATTTTTTTTTCCAAAGTAACTAAAAAAATATTTTTTTTCCAAAGTAACTAAAAAAATATTTTTTTTTCCAAAGTAACTAAAAAATTATTTTTTTCCAAAGTAACTAAAAAAATATTTTTTTTTCCAAAGTAACTAAAAAAATATTTTTTTTTTCCAAAGTAACTAAAAAAATATATTTTTTTCCAAAGAAACTAAAAAAATATTTTTTTTCCAAAGTAACTAAAACATTTTTTTTTTCCAAAGTAACTAAAAAAATATTTTTTTTTCCAAAGTAACTAAAAAAATATTTTTTTTTCCAAAGTAACTAAAAAAATATTTTTTTTTCCAAAGTAACTAAAAAAATATTTTTTTCCAAAGTAACTAAAAAAATATTTTTTTTTCCAAAGTAACTAAAAAAATATTTTTTTTCCAAAGAAACTAAAAAAAAAATTTTTTTTCCAAAGTAACTAAAATTTTTTTTTTTTTTCCAAAGTAACTAAAAAAATATTTTTTTTTCCAAAGTAACTAAAAAAATATTTTTTTTTCCAAAGTAACTAAAAAAATATTTTTTTTTCCAAAGTAACTAAAAAAATATTTTTTTTTCCAAAGTAACTAAAAAAATAAAAAAATTTCCAAAGTAACTAAAAAATATTTTTTTTTCCAAAGTAACTAAAAAAATATTTTTTTTCCAAAGAAACTAAAAAAATATTTTTTTTTCCAAAGTAACTAAAAAAATATTTTTTTTCCCAAAGTAACTAAAAAAATATTTTTTTTCCCAAAGAAACTAAAAAAATATTTTTTTTTCCAAAGTAACTAAAAAATTTTTTTTTTTTCCAAAGAAACTAAAAAAATATTTTTTTTCCAAAGTAACTAAAAAATATTTTTTTTTCCAAAGTAACTAAAAAAATATTTTTTTTTCCAAAGTAACTAAAAAAATATTTTTTTTCCAAAGTAACTAAAAAAATATTTTTTTTTCCAAAGTAACTAAAAAAATATTTTTTTTTCCAAAGTAACTAAAAAAATATTTTTTTTCCAAAGTAACTAAAAAAATATTTTTTTTCCAAAGTAACTAAAAAAATATTTCTTTTTCCAAAGTAACTAAAAAAATATATTTTTTCCAAAGTAACTAAAAAAATATTTTTTTTCCCAAAGTAACTAAAAAAATATTTTTTTTCCAAAGAAACTAAAAAAATATTTTTTTTTCCAAAGTAACTAAAAAAATATTTTTTTTTCAAAGTAACTAAAAAAATATTTTTTTTTTCCAAAGTAACTAAAAAAATATTTTTTTTCCCAAAGAAACTAAAAAAAATTTTTTTTTCCAAAGTAACTAAAAAAATTTTTTTTTTCCAAAGAAACTAAAAAAATTTTTTTTTTCCAAAGTAACTAAAAAAAATTTTTTTTTCCAAAGTAACTAAAAAAATATTTTTTTTTCCAAAGTAACTAAAAAAATATTTTTTTTTCCAAAGTAACTAAAAAAATATTTTTTTTTCCAAAGAAACTAAAAAAATATTTTTTTTTCCAAAGTAACTAAAAAAAATATTTTTTTTCCAAAGTAACTAAAAAAATATTTTTTTTTCCAAAGAAACTAAAAAAAATATTTTTTTTTCCAAAGTAACTAAAAAAAATTTTTTTTTCCAAAGTAACTAAAAAAATATTTTTTTTCCCAAAGTAACTAAAAAAATATTTTTTTTCCCAAAGTAAGTAAAAAATATTTTTTTTCCAAAGTAACTAAAAAAATATTTTTTTTTCCAAAGTAACTAAAAAAATATTTTTTTTTCCAAAGTAACTAAAAAAATATTTTTTTTCCAAAGTAACTAAAAAAATATTTTTTTTTCCAAAGTAACTAAAAAAATATTTTTTTTTCCAAAGTAACTAAAAAAATATTTTTTTTCCAAAGTAACTAAAAAAATAAAAAATTTTCCAAAGTAATTAAAAAAATATTTTTTTTCCAAAGTAACTAAAAAAATATTTTTTTTTCCAAAGAAACTAAAAAAATATTTTTTTTTCCAAAGTAACTAAAAAAATATTTTTTTTCCAAAGAACTAAAAAAATATTTTTTTTCCCAAAGAAACTAAAAAAATATTTTTTTTCCAAAGTAACTAAAAAAAAATTTTTTTTTCCAAAGAAACTAAAAAAATATTTTTTTTCCAAAGTAACTAAAAAAATATTTTTTTTTCCAAAGTAACTAAAAAAATATTTTTTTTTCCAAA
>NW_027635135.1:0-17268 GCF_949748355.1 Melanostigma gelatinosum | reverse complement strand
TTTTTTTAGTTACTTTGGGAAAAAAAATATTTTTTTAGTTACTTTGGAAAAAAAAATATTTTTTTAGTTACTTTGGAAAAAAAAATATTTTTTTAGTTACTTTGGAAAAAAAAATATTTTTTTAGTTTCTTTGGAAAAAAAAAAATTTTTTTAGTTACTTTGGAAAAAAAAATATTTTTTTAGTTTCTTTGGAAAAAAAAATATTTTTTTAGTTACTTTGGAAAAAAAAAATTTTTTTAGTTACTTTGGAAAAAAAAAATTTTTTTAGTTACTTTGGAAAAAAAAATATTTTTTTAGTTACTTTGGAAAAAAAAATATTTTTTTAGTTACTTTGGAAAAAAAAAATTTTTTTAGTTACTTTGGAAAAAAAAATATTTTTTAGTTACTTTGGAAAAAAAAATATTTTTTTAGTTACTTTGGAAAAAAAAATATTTTTTTAGTTACTTTGGGAAAAAAAATAATTTTTTAGTTACTTTGGAAAAAAAAATTTTTTTTAGTTACTTTGGAAAAAAAAAAAATTTTTTTAGTTTCTTTGGAAAAAAAAATTTTTTTTAGTTACTTTGGAAAAAAAAATATTTTTTTAGTTACTTTGGAAAAAAAAATATTTTTTTAGTTACTTTGGAAAAAAAAATATTTTTTTAGTTTCTTTGGAAAAAAAAAATTTTTTTTAGTTACTTTGGAAAAAAAAATATTTTTTTAGTTTCTTTGGAAAAAAAAATATTTTTTTAGTTACTTTGGAAAAAAAAATATTTTTTTAGTTACTTTGGAAAAAAAAATATTTTTTTAGTTACTTTGGAAAAAAAATATTTTTTTAGTTTCTTTGGAAAAAAAATAATTTTTTTAGTTACTTTGGAAAAAAAAATATTTTTTTAGTTACTTTGGAAAAAAAAATATTTTTTTAATTACTTTGGAAAAAAAATATTTTTTTAGTTACTTTGGAAAAAAAAAATATTTTTTAGTTACTTTGGAAAAAAAAATATTTTTTTAGTTACTTTGGAAAAAAAAATATTTTTTTAGTTACTTTGGAAAAAAAAATATTTTTTTAGTTACTTTGGAAAAAAAAATATTTTTTTAGTTACTTTGGAAAAAAAAATATTTTTTTAGTTTCTTTGGAAAAAGAAATATTTTTTTAGTTACTTTGGGAAAAAAAATATTTTTTTAGTTACTTTGGAAAAAAAAATATTTTTTTAGTTACTTTGGAAAAAAATATATTTTTTTAGTTATTTTGGAAAAAAAAATATTTTTTTAGTTACTTTGGAAAAAAAAATATTTTTTTAGTTACTTTGGAAAAAAAAATATTTTTTTAGTTACTTTGGAAAAAAAAATATTTTTTTAGTTACTTTGGAAAAAAAAATATTTTTTAGTTACTTTGGAAAAAAAAATATTTTTTTAGTTTCTTTGGAAAAAAAATATATTTTTTAGTTACTTTGGAAAAAAAAATTTTTTTTAGTTACTTTGGAAAAAAAAATATTTTTTTAGTTACTTTGGAAAAAAAAATATTTTTTTAGTTTCTTTGGAAAAAAAATTTTTTTTAGTTACTTTGGAAAAAAAAATATTTTTTTAGTTTCTTTGGGAAAAAAAATATTTTTTTAGTTACTTTGGAAAAAAAAATATTTTTTTAGTTACTTTGGAAAAAAATATATTTTTTAGTTTCTTTGGAAAAAAAAATATTTTTTTAGTTACTTTGGAAAAAAAAATATTTTTTTAGTTACTTTGGAAAAAAAAATATTTTTTTAGTTACTTTGGAAAAAAAAAATATTTTTTTAGTTACTTTGGAAAAAAAATTTTTTTTTTAGTTACTTTGGAAAAAAAAATATTTTTTTAGTTTCTTTGGAAAAAAAAATATTTTTTTAGTTACTTTGGAAAAAAAAATATTTTTTTAGTTACTTTGGAAAAAAAAATATTTTTTTAGTTTCTTTGGAAAAAAAAAATTTTTTTTAGTTACTTTGGAAAAAAAAATATTTTTTTAGTTACTTTGGAAAAAAAATATTTTTTTAGTTACTTTGGAAAAAAAATATTTTTTTAGTTACTTTGGAAAAAAAAATATTTTTTTAGTTACTTTGGAAAAAAAAATATTTTTTTAGTTACTTTGGAAAAAAAAATTTTTTTTTAGTTACTTTGGGGAAAAAAATAATTTTTTAGTTACTTTGGAAAAAAAAAATTTTTTTTAGTTACTTTGGAAAAAAAATTTTTTTTTAGTTTCTTTGGAAAAAAAAATATTTTTTTAGTTACTTTGGAAAAAAAATATTTTTTTAGTTACTTTGGAAAAAAAAACATTTTTTTAGTTATTTTGGAAAAAAAAATATTTTTTTAGTTACTTTGGAAAAAAAAATATTTTTTTAGTTACTTTGGAAAAAAAAATATTTTTTTAGTTACTTTGGAAAAAAAATATTTTTTTAGTTACTTTGGAAAAAAAATATTTTTTTAGTTACTTTGGAAAAAAAAATATTTTTTTAGTTACTTTGGAAAAAAAAATATTTTTTTAGTTACTTTGGAAAAAAATATATTTTTTTAGTTTCTTTGGAAAAAAAAAAAATTTTTTAGTTACTTTGGGAAAAAAAATATTTTTTTAGTTTCTTTGGGAAAAAAAATATTTTTTTAGTTACTTTGGAAAAAAAAATATTTTTTTAGTTACTTTGGAAAAAAATATATATTTTTAGTTACTTTGGAAAAAAATATATTTTTTTAGTTTCTTTGGAAAAAATATATTTTTTTAGTTACTTTGGAAAAAAATATATTTTTTTAGTTACTTTGGAAAAAAAAATATTTTTTTAGTTACTTTGGAAAAAAAAAATATTTTTTTAGTTACTTTGGAAAAAAAAATATTTTTTTAGTTACTTTGGGAAAAAAAATATTTTTTTAGTTACTTTGGAAAAAAAATATTTTTTTAGTTACTTTGGAAAAAAAAATATTTTTTTAGTTACTTTGGGAAAAAAAATATTTTTTTAGTTACTTTGGAAAAAAATATATTTTTTTAGTTACTTTGGAAAAAAAAATATTTTTTTAGTTACTTTGGAAAAAAAAATATTTTTTTAGTTACTTTGGAAAAAAAAATATTTTTTTAGTTACTTTGGAAAAAAAAATATTTTTTTAGTTACTTTGGAAAAAAAAATATTTTTTTAGTTTCTTTGGAAAAAAAAATATTTTTTTAGTTACTTTGGAAAAAAAAATATTTTTTTAGTTACTTTGGAAAAAAAAATATTTTTTTAGTTACTTTGGAAAAAAAAATATTTTTTTAGTTACTTTGGAAAAAAAAATATTTTTTTAGTTACTTTGGAAAAAAAAATATTTTTTTAGTTACTTTGGAAAAAAAAATATTTTTTTAGTTACTTTGGAAAAAAAAATATTTTTTTAGTTACTTTGGAAAAAAAAATATTTTTTTAGTTTCTTTGGAAAAAAAAATTTTTTTTTAGTTACTTTGGAAAAAAAAATATTTTTTTAGTTTCTTTGGAAAAAAAAATTTTTTTTAGTTACTTTGGAAAAAAAATATTTTTTTAGTTACTTTGGAAAAAAAAATATTTTTTTAGTTACTTTGGAAAAAAAAATATTTTTTTAGTTACTTTGGAAAAAAAAATATTTTTTTAGTTACTTTGGAAAATTTTTTTTTTTTTAGTTACTTTGGAAAAAAAAATATTTTTTAGTTACTTTGGAAAAAAAAATATTTTTTTAGTTACTTTGGAAAAAAAAATATTTTTTTAGTTACTTTGGGAAAAAAAATAATTTTTTAGTTACTTTGGAAAAAAAAATATTTTTTTAGTTTCTTTGGAAAAAAAAATATTTTTTTAGTTACTTTGGAAAAAAAAATATTTTTTTAGTTACTTTGGAAAAAAAAATATTTTTTTAGTTTCTTTGGAAAAAAAAAATTTTTTTTAGTTACTTTGGAAAAAAAAATATTTTTTTAGTTTCTTTGGAAAAAAAAATATTTTTTTAGTTACTTTGGGAAAAAAAAATTTTTTTTAGTTACTTTGGAAAAAAAAATATTTTTTTTAGTTACTTTGGAAAAAAAAAAAAATTTTTAGTTTCTTTGGAAAAAAAAATATTTTTTTAGTTACTTTGGAAAAAAAAATATTTTTTTAGTTACTTTGGAAAAAAAAATATTTTTTTAGTTACTTTGGGGAAAAAAATAATTTTTTAGTTACTTTGGAAAAAAAAAATTTTTTTTAGTTACTTTGGAAAAAAAAATTTTTTTTAGTTTCTTTGGAAAAAAAAATATTTTTTTAGTTACTTTGGAAAAAAAATATTTTTTTAGTTACTTTGGAAAAAAAAACATTTTTTTAGTTATTTTGGAAAAAAAAATATTTTTTTAGTTACTTTGGAAAAAAAAATATTTTTTTAGTTACTTTGGAAAAAAAAATATTTTTTTAGTTACTTTGGAAAAAAAATATTTTTTTAGTTACTTTGGAAAAAAAATATTTTTTTAGTTACTTTGGAAAAAAAAATATTTTTTTAGTTACTTTGGAAAAAAAATATATTTTTTTAGTTACTTTGGAAAAAAATATATTTTTTTAGTTTCTTTGGAAAAAAAAAAATTTTTTAGTTACTTTGGGAAAAAAAATATTTTTTTAGTTTCTTTGGGAAAAAAAATATTTTTTTAGTTACTTTGGAAAAAAAAATATTTTTTTAGTTACTTTGGAAAAAAATATATATTTTTAGTTACTTTGGAAAAAAAAATATTTTTTTAGTTTCTTTGGAAAAAAAATATTTTTTTAGTTACTTTGGAAAAAAATATATTTTTTTAGTTACTTTGGAAAAAAAAATATTTTTTTAGTTACTTTGGAAAAAAAAATATTTTTTTAGTTACTTTGGAAAAAAAAATATTTTTTTAGTTACTTTGGGAAAAAAAATATTTTTTTAGTTACTTTGGAAAAAAAAATATTTTTTTAGTTACTTTGGAAAAAAAAATATTTTTTTAGTTACTTTGGGAAAAAAAATATTTTTTTAGTTACTTTGGAAAAAAAAATATTTTTTTAGTTACTTTGGAAAAAAAAATATTTTTTTAGTTACTTTGGAAAAAAAAATATTTTTTTAGTTACTTTGGAAAAAAAAATATTTTTTTAGTTACTTTGGAAAAAAAAATATTTTTTTAGTTACTTTGGAAAAAAATATATTTTTTTAGTTTCTTTGGAAAAAAAAATATTTTTTTAGTTACTTTGGAAAAAAAAATATTTTTTTAGTTACTTTGGAAAAAAAAATATTTTTTTAGTTACTTTGGAAAAAAAAATATTTTTTTAGTTACTTTGGAAAAAAAAAATTTTTTTTAGTTACTTTGGAAAAAAAAATATTTTTTTAGTTTCTTTGGGAAAAAAAATATTTTTTTAGTTACTTTGGAAAAAAAAATATTTTTTTAGTTACTTTGGAAAAAAAAATATTTTTTTAGTTTCTTTGGAAAAAAAAAATTTTTTTTAGTTACTTTGGAAAAAAAAATATTTTTTTAGTTACTTTGGAAAAAAAATATTTTTTTAGTTACTTTGGAAAAAAAATATTTTTTTAGTTACTTTGGAAAAAAAAATATTTTTTTAGTTACTTTGGAAAAAAAAATATTTTTTTAGTTACTTTGGAAAAAAAAAATTTTTTTTAGTTACTTTGGGGGAAAAAATAATTTTTTAGTTACTTTGGAAAAAAAAAATTTTTTTTAGTTACTTTGGAAAAAAATTTTTTTTTTAGTTTCTTTGGAAAAAAAAATATTTTTTTAGTTACTTTGGAAAAAAAATATTTTTTTAGTTACTTTGGAAAAACAAACATTTTTTTAGTTATTTTGGAAAAAAAAATATTTTTTTAGTTACTTTGGAAAAAAAAATATTTTTTTAGTTACTTTGGAAAAAAAAATATTTTTTTAGTTACTTTGGAAAAAAAATATTTTTTTAGTTACTTTGGAAAAAAAATATTTTTTTAGTTACTTTGGAAAAAAAAATATTTTTTTAGTTACTTTGGAAAAAAAAATATTTTTTTAGTTACTTTGGAAAAAAATATATTTTTTTAGTTTCTTTGGAAAAAAAAAAATTTTTTAGTTACTTTGGGAAAAAAAATATTTCTTTAGTTTCTTTGGGAAAAAAAATATTTTTTTAGTTACTTTGGAAAAAAAAATATTTTTTTAGTTACTTTGGAAAAAAAAA
Source organism: Melanostigma gelatinosum (assembly GCF_949748355.1). NCBI lineage: Eukaryota > Metazoa > Chordata > Actinopteri > Perciformes > Zoarcidae > Melanostigma > Melanostigma gelatinosum. The sequence goes on along the minus strand of NW_027635135.1, from coordinate 11,155 downwards.
TATATTTTTAGTTACTTTGGAAAAAAATATATTTTTTTAGTTTCTTTGGAAAAAATATATTTTTTTAGTTACTTTGGAAAAAAATATATTTTTTTAGTTACTTTGGAAAAAAAAATATTTTTTTAGTTACTTTGGAAAAAAAAATATTTTTTTAGTTACTTTGGAAAAAAAAATATTTTTTTAGTTACTTTGGGAAAAAAAATATTTTTTTAGTTACTTTGGAAAAAAAAATATTTTTTTAGTTACTTTGGAAAAAAAAATATTTTTTTAGTTACTTTGGGAAAAAAAATATTTTTTTAGTTACTTTGGAAAAAAATATATTTTTTTAGTTACTTTGGAAAAAAAAATATTTTTTTAGTTACTTTGGAAAAAAAAATATTTTTTTAGTTACTTTGGAAAAAAAAATATTTTTTTAGTTACTTTGGAAAAAAAAATATTTTTTTAGTTACTTTGGAAAAAAATATATTTTTTTAGTTTCTTTGGAAAAAAAAATATTTTTTTAGTTACTTTGGAAAAAAAAATATTTTTTTAGTTACTTTGGAAAAAAAAATATTTTTTTAGTTACTTTGGAAAAAAAAATATTTTTTTAGTTACTTTGGAAAAAAAAATTTTTTTTTAGTTACTTTGGAAAAAAAAATATTTTTTTAGTTTCTTTGGAAAAAAAAATATTTTTTTAGTTACTTTGGAAAAAAAAATATTTTTTTAGTTACTTTGGAAAAAAAAATATTTTTTTAGTTTCTTTGGAAAAAAAAATATTTTTTTAGTTACTTTGGAAAAAAAATATTTTTTTAGTTACTTTGGAAAAAAAAATATTTTTTTAGTTACTTTGGAAAAAAAAATATTTTTTTAGTTACTTTGGAAAAAAAAATATTTTTTTAGTTACTTTGGAAAAAATTTTTTTTTTTAGTTACTTTGGAAAAAAAAATATTTTTTTAGTTACTTTGGAAAAAAAAATATTTTTTTAGTTACTTTGGAAAAAAAAATATTTTTTTAGTTACTTTGGGAAAAAAAATAATTTTTTAGTTACTTTGGAAAAAAAAATATTTTTTTAGTTTCTTTGGAAAAAAAAATATTTTTTTAGTTACTTTGGAAAAAAAAATATTTTTTTAGTTACTTTGGAAAAAAAAATATTTTTTTAGTTTCTTTGGAAAAAAAATATTTTTTTTAGTTACTTTGGAAAAAAAAATATTTTTTTAGTTTCTTTGGAAAAAAAAATATTTTTTTAGTTACTTTGGGAAAAAAAAATTTTTTTTAGTTACTTTGGAAAAAAAAATATTTTTTTTAGTTACTTTGGAAAAAAAAAATTTTTTTTAGTTTCTTTGGAAAAAAAAATATTTTTTTAGTTACTTTGGAAAAAAAAATATTTTTTTAGTTACTTTGGAAAAAAAAATATTTTTTTAGTTACTTTGGAAAAAAAAATATTTTTTTAGTTACTTTGGAAAAAAAAATTTTTTTTAGTTACTTTGGAAAAAAAAATATTTTTTTAGTTACTTTGGAAAAAAAAAATTTTTTTTAGTTACTTTGGAAAAAAAAATATTTTTTTAGTTACTTTGGAAAAAAAAATATTTTTTTAGTTACTTTGGAAAAAAAAATATTTTTTTAGTTTCTTTGGAAAAAAAAATTTTTTTTAGTTACTTTGGAAAAAAAAATATTTTTTTAGTTTCTTTGGAAAAAAAAATATTTTTTTAGTTACTTTGGGAAAAAAAATATTTTTTTAGTTACTTTGGAAAAAAAAATATTTTTTTTAGTTACTTTGGAAAAAAAAAATTTTTTTTAGTTTCTTTGGAAAAAAAAATATTTTTTTAGTTACTTTGGAAAAAAAAATATTTTTTTAGTTACTTTGGAAAAAAAAATATTTTTTTAGTTACTTTGGAAAAAAAAATTTTTTTTTAGTTACTTTGGAAAAAAAAAATTTTTTTAGTTACTTTGGAAAAAAAAATATTTTTTTAGTTACTTTGGAAAAAAAAATATTTTTTTAGTTACTTTGGAAAAAAAAATATTTTTTTAGTTACTTTGGAAAAAAAATATTTTTTTAGTTACTTTGGAAAAAAAAATATTTTTTTAGTTACTTTGGAAAAAAAAATATTTTTTTAGTTACTTTGGAAAAAAAATATTTTTTTTAGTTACTTTGGAAAAAAAAATTTTTTTTTAGTTTCTTTGGAAAAAAAAATATTTTTTTAGTTATTTTGGAAAAAAAAATATTTTTTTAGTTACTTTGGAAAAAAAAATATTTTTTTTAGTTACTTTGGAAAAAAAAAATATTTTTTTAGTTACTTTGGAAAAAAAATAATTTTTTTAGTTACTTTGGAAAAAAAAAATTTTTTTTAGTTACTTTGGAAAAAAAAAAATTTTTTTAATTACTTTGGAAAAAAAATATTTTTTTAGTTACTTTGGAAAAAAAAATATTTTTTTAGTTACTTTGGAAAAAAAAAAAATTTTTTAGTTACTTTGGAAAAAAAAAAAATTTTTTAGTTACTTTGGAAACAAAAATATTTTTTTAGTTACTTTGGAAAAAAAATATTTTTTTAGTTACTTTGGGAAAAAAAATATTTTTTTAGTTACTTTGGAAAAAAAAATATTTTTTTAGTTACTTTGGAAAAAAAAATATTTTTTTAGTTACTTTGGGAAAAAAAATAATTTTTTAGTTACTTTGGAAAAAAAAATTTTTTTTAGTTACTTTGGAAAAAAAAATATTTTTTTAGTTTCTTTGGAAAAAAAAATATTTTTTTAGTTACTTTGGAAAAAAAAATATTTTTTTAGTTACTTTGGAAAAAAAAATATTTTTTTAGTTTCTTTGGAAAAAAAAATTTTTTTTTAGTTACTTTGGAAAAAAAAATATTTTTTTAGTTTCTTTGGAAAAAAAATATTTTTTTAGTTACTTTGGAAAAAAAAATTTTTTTTAGTTACTTTGGAAATTTTTTTTTTTTTTTAGTTTCTTTGGAAAAAAAAAATATTTTTTTAGTTACTTTGGAAAAAAAAATATTTTTTTAGTTACTTTGGAAAAAAAAATATTTTTTTAGTTACTTTGGAAAAAAAAATATTTTTTTAGTTACTTTGGAAAAAAAAATATTTTTTTAGTTACTTTGGAAAAAAAATATTTTTTTAGTTACTTTGGAAAAAAAAATATTTTTTTAGTTACTTTGGAAAAAAAAAAAATTTTTTAGTTACTTTGGAAAAAAAAAATTTTTTTTAGTTACTTTGGAAAAAAAAAATTTTTTTTAGTTTCTTTGGAAAAAAAAATATTTTTTTAGTTATTTTGGAAAAAAAAAAATTTTTTTAGTTACTTTGGAAAAAAAAAAATTTTTTTTAGTTACTTTGGAAAAAAAAAAAAATTTTTTAGTTACTTTGGAAAAAAAAAAAAATTTTTAGTTACTTTGGAAAAAAAAATATTTTTTTAGTTACTTTGGAAAAAAAAATATTTTTTTAATTACTTTGGAAAAAAAAATTTTTTTAGTTACTTTGGAAAAAAAAAATTTTTTTTAGTTACTTTGGAAAAAAAAAATATTTTTTTAGTTACTTTGGAAAAAAAAAATGTTTTAGTTACTTTGGAAACAAAAATATTTTTTTAGTTACTTTGGAAAAAAAAATATTTTTTTAGTTACTTTGGAAAAAAAAATATTTTTTTAGTTACTTTGGAAAAAAAAATATTTTTTTAGTTACTTTGGAAAAAAAAATATTTTTTTAGTTACTTTGGAAAAAAAAATATTTTTTTAGTTTCTTTGGAAAAAAAAAATATTTTTTTAGTTACTTTGGGAAAAAAAATATTTTTTTAGTTTCTTTGGAAAAAAAAATATTTTTTTAGTTACTTTGGGAAAAAAAAATATTTTTTTAGTTACTTTGGAAAAAAAAATATTTTTTTAGTTTCTTTGGAAAAAAAAATATTTTTTTAGTTACTTTGGAAAAAAAAATATTTTTTTAGTTACTTTGGAAAAAAAATATTTTTTTAGTTACTTTGGAAAAAAAACATTTTTTTAGTTATTTTGGAAAAAAAAATATTTTTTTAGTTACTTTGGAAAAAAAAATATTTTTTTAGTTACTTTGGAAAAAAAAATATTTTTTTAGTTACTTTGGAAAAAAAAATATTTTTTTAGTTACTTTGGAAAAAAAAATATTTTTTTAGTTACTTTGGAAAAAAAAATATTTTTTTAGTTTCTTTGGAAAAAAAAAATATTTTTTTAGTTACTTTGGGAAAAAAAATATTTTTTTAGTTTCTTTGGAAAAAAAAATATTTTTTTAGTTACTTTGGAAAAAAAAAAAATTTTTTAGTTACTTTGGAAAAAAAAATATTTTTTTAGTTTCTTTGGAAAAAAAAATATTTTTTTAGTTACTTTGGAAAAAAAAATATTTTTTTAGTTACTTTGGAAAAAAAATATTTTTTTAGTTACTTTGGAAAAAAAAACATTTTTTTAGTTATTTTGGAAAAAAAAATATTTTTTTAGTTACTTTGGAAAAAAAAATATTTTTTTAGTTACTTTGGAAAAAAATATTTTTTTTTAGTTACTTTGGAAAAAAAATATTTTTTTAGTTACTTTGGAAAAAAAATATTTTTTTAGTTACTTTGGAAAAAAAAATATTTTTTTAGTTACTTTGGAAAAAAAAATATTTTTTTAGTTACTTTGGAAAAAAAAATATTTTTTTAGTTTCTTTGGAAAAAAAAATTTTTTTTTAGTTACTTTGGGAAAAAAAATATTTTTTTAGTTTCTTTGGGAAAAAAAATATTTTTTTTAGTTACTTTGGAAAAAAAAATATTTTTTTAGTTTCTTTGGAAAAAAAAATATTTTTTTAGTTACTTTGGAAAAAAAATATTTTTTTTAGTTACTTTGGAAAAAAAAATATTTTTTTAGTTACTTTGGAAAAAAAAATATTTTTTTAGTTACTTTGGAAAAAAAAATATTTTTTTAGTTACTTTGGAAAAAAAAATATTTTTTTAGTTACTTTGGAAAAAAAAATATTTTTTTAGTTACTTTGGAAAAAAAAATATTTTTTTAGTTACTTTGGAAAAAAAAATATTTTTTTAGTTACTTTGGAAAAAAAAATATTTTTTTAGTTACTTTGGAAAAAAAAATATTTTTTTAGTTACTTTGGAAAAAAATATATTTTTTTAGTTACTTTGGAAAAAAAAATATTTTTTTAGTTACTTTGGAAAAAAAAATATTTTTTTAGTTACTTTGGAAAAAAAAATATTTTTTTAGTTACTTTGGAAAAAAAAATATTTTTTTAGTTTCTTTGGGAAAAAAAATATTTTTTTTAGTTACTTTGGAAAAAAAAATATTTTTTTAGTTTCTTTGGAAAAAAAAATATTTTTTTTAGTTACTTTGGAAAAAAAAAATATTTTTTTAGTTACTTTGGAAAAAAAATAATTTTTTTAGTTACTTTGGAAAAAAAAATATTTTTTTAGTTACTTTGGAAAAAAAAATATTTTTTTAATTACTTTGGAAAAAAAATATTTTTTTAGTTACTTTGGAAAAAAAAATATTTTTTTAGTTACTTTGGAAAAAAAAAAAATTTTTTAGTTACTTTGGAAAAAAAAAATTTTTTTTAGTTACTTTGGAAACAAAAATATTTTTTTAGTTACTTTGGAAAAAAAAATATTTTTTTAGTTACTTTGGGAAAAAAAATATTTTTTTAGTTACTTTGGAAAAAAAAATATTTTTTTAGTTACTTTGGAAAAAAAAATATTTTTTTAGTTACTTTGGGAAAAAAAATAATTTTTTAGTTACTTTGGAAAAAAAAAATTTTTTTAGTTACTTTGGAAAAAAAAATATTTTTTTAGTTTCTTTGGAAAAAAAAATATTTTTTTAGTTACTTTGGAAAAAAAAATATTTTTTTAGTTACTTTGGAAAAAAAAATATTTTTTTAGTTTCTTTGGAAAAAAAAATTTTTTTTTAGTTACTTTGGAAAAAAAAATATTTTTTTAGTTTCTTTGGAAAAAAAATATTTTTTTAGTTACTTTGGAAAAAAAAATATTTTTTTAGTTACTTTGGAAAAAAAAAAATTTTTTAGTTACTTTGGAAAAAAATTTTTTTTTTTAGTTTCTTTGGAAAAAAAAAATATTTTTTTAGTTACTTTGGAAAAAAAAATATTTTTTTAGTTACTTTGGAAAAAAAAATATTTTTTTAGTTACTTTGGAAAAAAAAATATTTTTTTAGTTACTTTGGAAAAAAAAATATTTTTTTAGTTACTTTGGAAAAAAAATATTTTTTTAGTTACTTTGGAAAAAAAAATATTTTTTTAGTTACTTTGGAAAAAAAAATATTTTTTTAGTTACTTTGGAAAAAAAAATTTTTTTTTAGTTACTTTGGAAAAAAAAAATTTTTTTTTGTTTCTTTGGAAAAAAAAATATTTTTTTAGTTATTTTGGAAAAAAAAATATTTTTTTAGTTACTTTGGAAAAAAAAAATATTTTTTTTAGTTACTTTGGAAAAAAAAAAAAAATTTTTAGTTACTTTGGAAAAAAAAAAAATTTTTTAGTTACTTTGGAAAAAAAAATATTTTTTTAGTTACTTTGGAAAAAAAAATATTTTTTTAATTACTTTGGAAAAAAAAATTTTTTTAGTTACTTTGGAAAAAAAAAATTTTTTTTAGTTACTTTGGAAAAAAAAAATATTTTTTTAGTTACTTTGGAAAAAAAAAATGTTTTAGTTACTTTGGAAACAAAAATATTTTTTTAGTTACTTTGGAAAAAAAAATATTTTTTTAGTTACTTTGGAAAAAAAAATATTTTTTTAGTTACTTTGGAAAAAAAAATATTTTTTTAGTTACTTTGGAAAAAAAAATATTTTTTTAGTTACTTTGGAAAAAAAAATATTTTTTTAGTTTCTTTGGAAAAAAAAAATATTTTTTTAGTTACTTTGGGAAAAAAAATATTTTTTTAGTTTCTTTGGAAAAAAAAATATTTTTTTAGTTACTTTGGGAAAAAAAAATATTTTTTTAGTTACTTTGGAAAAAAAAATATTTTTTTAGTTTCTTTGGAAAAAAAAATATTTTTTTAGTTACTTTGGAAAAAAAAATATTTTTTTAGTTACTTTGGAAAAAAAATATTTTTTTAGTTACTTTGGAAAAAAAACATTTTTTTAGTTATTTTGGAAAAAAAAATATTTTTTTAGTTACTTTGGAAAAAAAAATATTTTTTTAGTTACTTTGGAAAAAAAAATATTTTTTTAGTTACTTTGGAAAAAAAAATATTTTTTTAGTTACTTTGGAAAAAAAAATATTTTTTTAGTTACTTTGGAAAAAAAAATATTTTTTTAGTTTCTTTGGAAAAAAAAAATATTTTTTTAGTTACTTTGGGAAAAAAAATATTTTTTTAGTTTCTTTGGAAAAAAAAATATTTTTTTAGTTACTTTGGAAAAAAAAAATTTTTTTTAGTTACTTTGGAAAAAAAAATATTTTTTTAGTTTCTTTGGAAAAAAAAATATTTTTTTAGTTACTTTGGAAAAAAAAATATTTTTTTAGTTACTTTGGAAAAAAAATATTTTTTTAGTTACTTTGGAAAAAAAAACATTTTTTTAGTTATTTTGGAAAAAAAAATATTTTTTTAGTTACTTTGGAAAAAAAATATTTTTTTAGTTACTTTGGAAAAAAATATATTTTTTTAGTTACTTTGGAAAAAAAATATTTTTTTAGTTACTTTGGAAAAAAAATATTTTTTTAGTTACTTTGGAAAAAAAAATATTTTTTTAGTTACTTTGGAAAAAAAAATATTTTTTTAGTTACTTTGGAAAAAAAAATATTTTTTTAGTTTCTTTGGAAAAAAAATTTTTTTTTTAGTTACTTTGGGAAAAAAAATATTTTTTTAGTTTCTTTGGGAAAAAAAATATTTTTTTTAGTTACTTTGGAAAAAAAAATATTTTTTTAGTTTCTTTGGAAAAAAAAATATTTTTTTAGTTTCTTTGGAAAAAAAATATTTTTTTTAGTTACTTTGGAAAAAAAAATATTTTTTTAGTTACTTTGGAAAAAAAAATATTTTTTTAGTTACTTTGGAAAAAAAAATATTTTTTTAGTTACTTTGGAAAAAAAAATATTTTTTTAGTTACTTTGGAAAAAAAAATATTTTTTTAGTTACTTTGGAAAAAAAAATATTTTTTTAGTTACTTTGGAAAAAAAAATATTTTTTTAGTTACTTTGGAAAAAAAAATATTTTTTTAGTTACTTTGGAAAAAAAAATATTTTTTTAGTTACTTTGGAAAAAAATATATTTTTTTAGTTACTTTGGAAAAAAAAATATTTTTTTAGTTACTTTGGAAAAAAAAATATTTTTTTAGTTACTTTGGAAAAAAAAATATTTTTTTAGTTACTTTGGAAAAAAAAATATTTTTTTAGTTTCTTTGGGAAAAAAAATATTTTTTTTAGTTACTTTGGAAAAAAAAATATTTTTTTAGTTTCTTTGGAAAAAAAAATATTTTTTTAGTTACTTTGGAAAAAAAATATTTTTTTTAGTTACTTTGGAAAAAAAAATATTTTTTTAGTTACTTTGGAAAAAAAAATATTTTTTTAGTTACTTTGGAAAAAAAATATATTTTTTTAGTTACTTTGGAAAAAAAAATATTTTTTTAGTTACTTTGGAAAAAAAAATATTTTTTTAGTTACTTTGGAAAAAAAAATATTTTTTTAGTTACTTTGGAAAAAAAAATATTTTTTTAGTTACTTTGGAAAAAAAAATATTTTTTTAGTTACTTTGGAAAAAAAAATATTTTTTTAGTTACTTTGGAAAAAAAATATTTTTTTAGTTACTTTGGAAAAAAAAATATTTTTTTAGTTACTTTGGAAAAAAAAATATTTTTTTAGTTACTTTGGAAAAAAAAATATTTTTTTAGTTACTTTGGAAAAAAAAATATTTTTTTAGTTACTTTGGAAAAAAAAATATTTTTTAGTTACTTTGGAAAAAAAAATATTTTTTTAGTTTCTTTGGGAAAAAAATATTTTTTTAGTTACTTTGGAAAAAAAAAATATTTTTTTAGTTACTTTGGGAAAAAAAATATTTTTTTAGTTACTTTGGAAAAAAAAATATTTTTTTAGTTTCTTTGGAAAAAAAAATATTTTTTTAGTTACTTTGGAAAAAAAATTATTTTTTTAGTTACTTTGGAAAAAAAAATATTTTTTTAGTTACTTTGGAAAAAAAAATATTTTTTTAGTTTCTTTGGAAAAAAAATTTTTTTTAGTTACTTTGGAAAAAAAAATATTTTTTTAGTTTCTTTGGGAAAAAAAATATTTTTTTAGTTACTTTGGAAAAAAAAATATTTTTTTAGTTACTTTGGAAAAAAAAATATTTTTTTAGTTACTTTGGAAAAAAAAATATTTTTTTAGTTTCTTTGGAAAAAAAAATATTTTTTTAGTTACTTTGGAAAAAAAAATATTTTTTTAGTTACTTTGGAAAAAAATATATTTTTTAGTTACTTTGGAAAAAAAAATATTTTTTTAGTTACTTTGGAAAAAAAATATTTTTTTAGTTACTTTGGAAAAAAAAATATTTTTTTAGTTACTTTGGGAAAAAAAATATTTTTTTAGTTACTTTGGAAAAAAAATATTTTTTTAGTTACTTTGGAAAAAAAAATATTTTTTTAGTTTCTTTGGAAAAAAAATATTTTTTTTAGTTACTTTGGAAAAAAAAATATTTTTTTAGTTTCTTTGGAAAAAAAAATATTTTTTTAGTTACTTTGGAAAAAAAAATATTTTTTTAGTTACTTTGGAAAAAAAAAATTTTTTTTAGTTACTTTGGAAAAAAAAATATTTTTTTAGTTTCTTTGGAAAAAGAAATATTTTTTTAGTTACTTTGGAAAAAAAAATATTTTTTTAGTTACTTTGGAAAAAAAAATATTTTTTTAGTTACTTTGGAAAAAAAAAATATTTTTTAGTTACTTTGGAAAAAAAATATTTTTTTAGTTTCTTTGGAAAAAAAAAATTTTTTTTAGTTACTTTGGAAAAAAAAATATTTTTTTAGTTTCTTTGGGAAAAAAAATATTTTTTTAGTTACTTTGGAAAAAAAAAATATTTTTTTAGTTACTTTGGAAAAAAAAATTTTTTTTAGTTACTTTGGAAAAAAAAATATTTTTTTAGTTACTTTGGAAAAAAAAAAATTTTTTTAGTTACTTTGGAAAAAAAAAATTTTTTTTAGTTACTTTGGAAAAAAAAAAAATTTTTTAGTTACTTTGGAAAAAAAAATTTTTTTTTAGTTACTTTGGAAAAAAATATATATTTTTAGTTACTTTGGAAAAAAATATATTTTTTTAGTTTCTTTGGAAAAAAAATATTTTTTTAGTTACTTTGGAAAAAAATATATTTTTTTAGTTACTTTGGAAAAAAAAATTATTTTTTTAGTTACTTTGGAAAAAAAAATATTTTTTTAGTTACTTTGGAAAAAAAAATATTTTTTTAGTTACTTTGGGAAAAAAAATATTTTTTTAGTTACTTTGGAAAAAAAAATATTTTTTTAGTTACTTTGGAAAAAAAAATATTTTTTTAGTTACTTTGGGAAAAAAAATATTTTTTTAGTTACTTTGGAAAAAAAAATATTTTTTTAGTTACTTTGGAAAAAAAAATATTTTTTTAGTTACTTTGGAAAAAAAAATATTTTTTTAGTTACTTTGGAAAAAAAAAATATTTTTTTAGTTACTTTGGAAAAAAAAATATTTTTTTAGTTACTTTGGAAAAAAATATATTTTTTTAGTTTCTTTGGAAAAAAAAATATTTTTTTAGTTACTTTGGAAAAAAAAATATTTTTTTAGTTACTTTGGAAAAAAAAATATTTTTTTAGTTACTTTGGAAAAAAAAATATTTTTTTAGTTACTTTGGAAAAAAAAAATTTTTTTTAGTTACTTTGGAAAAAAAAATATTTTTTTAGTTTCTTTGGAAAAAAAAATATTTTTTTTAGTTACTTTGGAAAAAAAAAATATTTTTTTAGTTACTTTGGAAAAAAAATATTTTTTTAGTTTCTTTGGAAAAAAAAAATTTTTTTTAGTTACTTTGGAAAAAAAAATATTTTTTTAGTTACTTTGGAAAAAAAATATTTTTTTAGTTACTTTGGAAAAAAAATATTTTTTTTAGTTACTTTGGAAAAAAAAATATTTTTTTAGTTACTTTGGAAAAAAAAATATTTTTTTAGTTACTTTGGAAAAAAAAAATTTTTTTTAGTTACTTTGGGAAAAAAATAATTTTTT
>NW_027635136.1:0-11000 GCF_949748355.1 Melanostigma gelatinosum | reverse complement strand
TTTTTTTCCAAAGTAACTAAAAAAATATTTTTTTTTCCAAAGTAACTAAAAAAATATTTTTTTTTCCAAAGTAACTAAAAAAATATTTTTTTTTCCAAAGTAACTAAAAAAATATTTTTTTTTCCAAAGTAACTAAAAAAATATTTTTTTTTCCAAAGTAACTAAAAAAATATTTTTTTTTCCAAAGTAATTAAAAAAATATTTTTTTTTCCAAAGTAACTAAAAAAATATTTTTTTTTCCAAAGTAACTAAAAAAATATTTTTTTTCCAAAGTAACTAAAAAAATATTTTTTTTTCCAAAGTAACTAAAAAAATATTTTTTTTTCCAAAGAAACTAAAAAAATATATTTTTTTCCAAAGTAACTAAAAAATATTTTTTTTTTCCAAAGTAACTAAAAAAATATTTTTTTTTCCAAAGTAACTAAAAAAATATTTTTTTTTCCAAAGAAACTAAAAAAATATTTTTTTTTCCAAAGTAACTAAAAAAATATTTTTTTTCCCAAAGTAACTAAAAAAATATTTTTTTTTCCAAAGTAACTAAAAAATATATTTTTTTCCAAAGTAACTAAAAAATATTTTTTTTTTCCAAAGTAACTAAAAAAATATTTTTTTTTCCAAAGAAACTAAAAAAAATATTTTTTTTTCCAAAGTAACTAAAAAAAATTTTTTTTTTCCAAAGAAACTAAAAAAATATTTTTTTTTCCAAAGTAACTAAAAAAATATTTTTTTTTCCAAAGTAACTAAAAAAATATTTTTTTTTCCAAAGAAACTAAAAAAATATTTTTTTTTCCAAAGTAACTAAAAAATATTTTTTTTTTCCAAAGTAACTAAAAAAATATTTTTTTTTCCAAAGTAACTAAAAAAATATTTTTTTTTCCAAAGAAACTAAAAAAATATTTTTTTTTCCAAAGTAACTAAAAAAATATTTTTTTTTCCAAAGAAACTAAAAAAATATTTTTTTTCCAAAGTAACTAAAAAAATATTTTTTTTTCCAAAGTAACTAAAAAAATATTTTTTTTTCCAAAGTAACTAAAAAAATATTTTTTTTCCCAAAGAAACTAAAAAAATATTTTTTTTTCCAAAGTAACTAAAAAAATTTTTTTTTCCAAAGAAACTAAAAAAATATTTTTTTTTCCAAAGTAACTAAAAAAATTATTTTTTTTCCAAAGTAACTAAAAAAATATTTTTTTTTCCAAAGAAACTAAAAAAATATTTTTTTTTCCAAAGTAACTAAAAAAATATTTTTTTTTCCAAAGTAACTAAAAAAATATTTTTTTTTCCAAAGTAACTAAAAAAATATTTTTTTTTCCAAAGTAACTAAAAAAATATTTTTTTTTCCAAAGAAACTAAAAAATATATTTTTTTTTCCAAAGTAACTAAAATTTTTTTTTTTTTCCAAAGAAACTAAAAAAATATTTTTTTTTCCAAAGTAACTAAAAAAATATTTTTTTTTCCAAAGTAACTAAAAAAATATTTTTTTTTCCAAAGTAACTAAAAAAATATTTTTTTTTCCAAAGTAACTAAAAAAATTATTTTTTTTCCAAAGTAACTAAAAAAATATTTTTTTTTCCAAAGAAACTAAAAAAATTTTTTTTTTCCAAAGTAACTAAAAAAATATTTTTTTTTCCAAAGTAACTAAAAAAATATTTTTTTTTCCAAAGTAACTAAAAAAATATTTTTTTTTCCAAAGTAACTAAAAAAATATTTTTTTTTCCAAAGTAACTAAAAAAATATTTTTTTTTCCAAAGTAACTAAAAAAATATTTTTTTTTCCAAAGTAACTAAAAAAATATTTTTTTTTCCAAAGAAACTAAAAAAAATATTTTTTTTTCCAAAGTAACTAAAAAAATATTTTTTTTTCCAAAGTAACTAAAAAAATATTTTTTTTTCCAAAGTAACTAAAAAAATATTTTTTTTCCCAAAGAAACTAAAAAAATATTTTTTTTTCCAAAGTAACTAAAAAATTTTTTTTTTTCCAAAGAAACTAAAAAAATATTTTTTTTTCCAAAGTAACTAGAAAAATATTTTTTTTCCCAAAGTAACTAAAAAAATATTTTTTTTTCCAAAGTAACTAAAAAAATATTTTTTTTCCAAAGTAACTAAAAAAATATTTTTTTTCCAAAGTAACTAAAAAAATATTTTTTTTCCAAAGTAACTAAAAAAATATTTTTTTTTCCAAAGTAACTAAAAAAATATTTTTTTTTCCAAAGTAACTAAAAAAATATTTTTTTTCCCAAAGTAACTAAAAAAATATATTTTTTTCCAAAGTAACTAAAAAAATTTTTTTTTTCCAAAGTAACTAAAAAAATATTTTTTTTCCAAAGTAACTAAAAAAATATTTTTTTTTCCAAAGTAACTAAAAAAATATTTTTTTTTCCAAAGTAACTAAAAAAATATTTTTTTTTCCAAAGTAACTAAAAAAATATTTTTTTTCCAAAGTAACTAAAAAAATATTTTTTTTTTCCAAAGTAACTAAAAAAATATTTTTTTTTCCAAAGTAACTAAAAAAATATTTTTTTTTCCAAAGTAACTAAAAAATTATTTTTTTTCCCAAAGTAACTAAAAAAATATTTTTTTTTCCAAAGTAACTAAAAAAATATTTTTTTTTCCAAAGTAACTAAAAAAATATTTTTTTTTCCAAAGTAACTAAAAAAATATTTTTTTTTCCAAAGTAACTAAAAAAATATTTTTTTTTCCAAAGTAACTAAAAAAATATTTTTTTTTCCAAAGTAACTAAAAAAATATTTTTTTTTCCAAAGTAACTAAAAAAATATTTTTTTTTCCAAAGTAACTAAAAAAATATTTTTTTTCCAAAGTAATTAAAAAAATATTTTTTTTTCCAAAGTAACTAAAAAAATATTTTTTTTTCCAAAGTAACTAAAAAAATATTTTTTTTCCAAAGTAACTAAAAAAATATTTTTTTTTCCAAAGTAACTAAAAAAATATTTTTTTTTCCAAAGAAACTAAAAAAATATATTTTTTTCCAAAGTAACTAAAAAATATTTTTTTTTTCCAAAGTAACTAAAAAAATATTTTTTTTTCCAAAGTAACTAAAAAAATATTTTTTTTTCCAAAGAAACTAAAAAAATATTTTTTTTTCCAAGTAACTAAAAAAATATTTTTTTTCCCAAAGTAACTAAAAAAATATTTTTTTTTCCAAAGTAACTAAAAAATATATTTTTTTCCAAAGTAACTAAAAATATTTTTTTTTTCCAAGTAACTAAAAAAATATTTTTTTTTCCAAAGAAACTAAAAAAAATATTTTTTTTCCAAAGTAACTAAAAAAAATTTTTTTTTTCCAAAGAAACTAAAAAAATATTTTTTTTTTCCAAAGTAACTAAAAAAATATTTTTTTTTTCCAAAGTAACTAAAAAAATATTTTTTTTTCCAAAGAAACTAAAAAAATATTTTTTTTTCCAAAGTAACTAAAAAATATTTTTTTTTTTCCAAAGTAACTAAAAAATATTTTTTTTTCCAAAGTAACTAAAAAAATATTTTTTTTTCCAAAGAAACTAAAAAATATTTTTTTTTCCAAAGTAACTAAAAAAATATTTTTTTTTCCAAAGAAACTAAAAAAATATTTTTTTTCCAAAGTAACTAAAAAATATTTTTTTCCAAAGTAACTAAAAAAATATTTTTTTTTCCAAAGTAACTAAAAAAATATTTTTTTTCCCAAAGAAACTAAAAAAATATTTTTTTTTCCAAAGTAACTAAAAAATTTTTTTTTTCCAAAGAAACTAAAAAAATATTTTTTTTTCCAAAGTAACTAAAAAAATTATTTTTTTTCCAAAGTAACTAAAAAAATATTTTTTTTTCCAAAGAAACTAAAAAAATATTTTTTTTTCCAAAGTAACTAAAAAAATATTTTTTTTTCCAAAGTAACTAAAAAAATATTTTTTTTTCCAAAGTAACTAAAAAAAATATTTTTTTTTCCAAAGTAACTAAAAAAATATTTTTTTTTCCAAAGAAACTAAAAAAAATATTTTTTTTTCCAAAGTAACTAAAAAAATTTTTTTTTTTCCAAAGAAACTAAAAAAATATTTTTTTTTCCAAAGTAACTAAAAAAAATATTTTTTTTTCCAAAGTAACTAAAAAATTTTTTTTTTTCCAAAGTAACTAAAAAAATTATTTTTTTTCCAAAGTAACTAAAAAAAAATTTTTTTTTCCAAAGAAACTAAAAAAAATTTTTTTTTCCAAAGTAACTAAAAAAAATTTTTTTTTCCAAAGTAACTAAAAAAATATTTTTTTTTCCAAAGTAACTAAAAACATATTTTTTTTTCCAAAGTAACTAAAAAAATATTTTTTTTTCCAAAGTAACTAAAAAAATATTTTTTTTTCCAAAGTAACTAAAAAAATATTTTTTTTTCCAAAGTAACTAAAAAAATATTTTTTTTTCCAAAGAAACTAAAAAAAATATTTTTTTTTCCAAAGTAACTAAAAAAATATTTTTTTTTCCAAAGTAACTAAAAAAATATTTTTTTTTCCAAAGTAACTAAAAAAATATTTTTTTTCCCAAAGAAACTAAAAAAATATTTTTTTTTCCAAAGTAACTAAAAAAATTTTTTTTTTCCAAAGAAACTAAAAAAATATTTTTTTTTCCAAAGTAACTAAAAAAATATTTTTTTTCCCAAAGTAACTAAAAAAATATTTTTTTTTCCAAAGTAACTAAAAAAATATTTTTTTTCCAAAGTAACTAAAAATATATTTTTTTTCCAAAGTAACTAAAAAAATATTTTTTTTCCAAAGTAACTAAAAAAATATTTTTTTTTCCAAAGTAACTAAAAAAATATTTTTTTTTCCAAAGTAACTAAAAAAATATTTTTTTTTCCAAAATAACTAAAAAAAAAAAAATTTTTCCAAAGTAACTAAAAAAATATTTTTTTTCCAAAGTAACTAAAAAAATATTTTTTTTTCCAAAGTAACTAAAAAAATATTTTTTTTTCCAAAGTAACTAAAAAAATATTTTTTTTTCCAAAGTAACTAAAAAAATATTTTTTTTTCCAAAGTAACTAAAAAAATATTTTTTTTTCCAAAGTAACTAAAAAATTTTTTTTTTTCCAAAGTAACTAAAAAAATATATTTTTTTCCAAAGTAACTAAAAAAATATTTTTTTTTCCAAAGTAACTAAAAAAATATATTTTTTTCCAAAGTAACTAAAAAAATTTTTTTTTTTCCAAAGTAACTAAAAAAATATTTTTTTTCCAAAGTAACTAAAAAAATATTTTTTTTTCCAAAGTAACTAAAAAATATATTTTTTTCCAAAGTAACTAAAAACATTTTTTTTTTCCAAAGTAACTAAAAAAATATTTTTTTTTCCAAAGTAACTAAAAAAATATTTTTTTTTCCAAAGTAACTAAAAAAATATTTTTTTTTCCAAAGTAACTAAAAAAATTTTTTTTTTCCAAAGTAACTAAAAAAATATTTTTTTTTCCAAAGTAACTAAAAAAATATTTTTTTTTCCAAAGTAACTAAAAAAATATTTTTTTTTCCAAAGTAACTAAAAAAATATTTTTTTTTCCAAAGTAACTAAAAAAATATTTTTTTTTCCAAAGAAACTAAAAAAATATTTTTTTTTCCAAAGTAACTAAAAAAATATTTTTTTTTTCCAAAGTAACTAAAAAAATATTTTTTTTCCCAAAGAAACTAAAAAAATATTTTTTTTTCCAAAGTAACTAAAAAATTTTTTTTTTTCCAAAGAAACTAAAAAAATATTTTTTTTTCCAAAGTAACTAAAAAAATATTTTTTTTCCCAAAGTAACTAAAAAAATTTTTTTTTTCCAAAGTAACTAAAAAAATATATTTTTTTCCAAAGTAACTAAAAAAATATTTTTTTTTCCAAAGTAACTAAAAAAATATATTTTTTCCAAAGTAACTAAAAAAAATTTTTTTTTCCAAAGTAACTAAAAAAATATTTTTTTTCCAAAGTAACTAAAAAAATATTTTTTTTTCCAAAGTAACTAAAAAAATATTTTTTTTTCCAAAGTAACTAAAAAAATTTTTTTTTTCCAAAGTAACTAAAAAAATATTTTTTTTCCAAAGTAACTAAAAAAATATTTTTTTTTCCAAAGTAACTAAAAAAATATTTTTTTTTCCAAAGTAACTAAAAAAATATTTTTTTTCCAAAGTAACTAAAAAAATATTTTTTTTTCCAAAGTAACTAAAAAAATATATTTTTTTCCAAAGTAACTAAAAAAATATTTTTTTTTCCAAAGTAACTAAAAAAATATTTTTTTTTCCAAAGAAACTAAAAAAATATTTTTTTTCCAAAGAAACTAAAAAAATATTTTTTTTTCCAAAGTAACTAAAAAAATATTTTTTTTCCCAAAGTAACTAAAAAAATATTTTTTTTCCAAAGTAACTAAAAAAATATTTTTTTTCCAAAGTAACTAAAAAAATATTTTTTTTCCAAAGTAACTAAAAAAATATTTTTTTTCCAAAGTAACTAAAAAAATATTTTTTTTCCAAAGTAACTAAAAAAATATTTTTTTTCCAAAGTAACTAAAAAAATATTTTTTTTTCCAAAGTAACTAAAAAAATATTTTTTTTTCCAAAGTAACTAAAAAAATATTTTTTTTTCCAAAATAACTAAAAAAATATTTTTTTTTCCAAAGTAACTAAAAAAATATTTTTTTTTCCAAAGTAACTAAAAAAATATTTTTTTTTCCAAAGTAACTAAAAAAATATTTTTGTTTCCAAAGTAACTAAAAAAATATTTTTTTTTCCAAAGTAACTAAAAAAATATTTTTTTTCCAAAGTAACTAAAAAAATATTTTTTTTCCAAAGTAACTAAAAAAATATTTTTTTTTCCAAAGTAACTAAAAAAATATTTTTTTTTCCAAAGTAACTAAAAAAATATTTTTTTTTCCAAAGTAACTAAAAAAATATTTTTTTTTCCAAAGAAACTAAAAAAATATTTTTTTTTCCAAAGTAACTAAAAAAAATTTTTTTTTTCCAAAGTAACTAAAAAAATATTTTTTTTTCCAAAGTAACTAAAAAAATATTTTTTTTTCCAAAGAAACTAAAAAAATATATTTTTTTTTCCAAAGTAACTAAAAAAAATTTTTTTTTCCAAAGAAACTAAAAAAATATTTTTTTTTCCAAAGTAACTAAAAAAATATTTTTTTTTCCAAAGTAACTAAAAAATTTTTTTTTTTCCAAAGTAACTAAAAAAAATTTTGTTTTTCCAAAGTAACTAAAAAAATTATTTTTTTTCCAAAGTAACTAAAAAAATATTTTTTTTTCCAAAGAAACTAAAAAATTTTTTTTTTTCCAAAGTAACTAAAAAAATATTTTTTTTTCCAAAGTAACTAAAAAAATATTTTTTTTCCAAAGTAACTAAAAAAATTTTTTTTTTCCAAAGTAACTAAAAAAATATTTTTTTTTCCAAAGTAACTAAAAAAATATTTTTTTTTCCAAAGTAACTAAAAAAATATTTTTTTTTCCAAAGTAACTAAAAAAATATTTTTTTTCCAAAGTAACTAAAAAAATATTTTTTTTTCCAAAGAAACTAAAAAAATATTTTTTTTTCCAAAGTAACTAAAAAATATTTTTTTTTCCAAAGTAACTAAAAAAATATTTTTTTTTCCAAAGTAACTAAAAAAATATTTTTTTTCCCAAAGAAACTAAAAAAATATTTTTTTTTCCAAAGTAACTAAAAAAATATTTTTTTTTCCAAAGTAACTAAAAAAATATTTTTTTTTCCAAAGTAACTAAAAAAATAATTTTTTTTCCAAAGTAACTAAAAAAATATTTTTTTTCCCAAAGTAACTAAAAAAATATTTTTTTTTCCAAAGTAACTAAAAAAATATTTTTTTTCCAAAGTAACTAAAAAAATATTTTTTTTCCAAAGTAACTAAAAAAATATTTTTTTTCCAAAGTAACTAAAAAAATATTTTTTTTCCAAAGTAACTAAAAAAATATTTTTTTTTCCAAAGTAACTAAAAAAATATTTTTTTTTCCAAAGTAACTAAAAAAATATTTTTTTTCCAAAGTAACTAAAAAAATATTTTTTTTTCCAAAGTAAATAAAAAAATATTTTTTTTTCCAAAGTAACTAAAAAAATATTTTTTTTCCCAAAGAAACTAAAAAAATATTTTTTTTTCCAAAGTAACTAAAAAAATATTTTTTTTTCCAAAGTAACTAAAAAAATATTTTTTTTTCCAAAGTAACTAAAAAAATATTTTTTTTTCCAAAGTAACTAAAAAAATATTTTTTTTCCAAAGTAACTAAAAAAATATTTTTTTTCCAAAGTAACTAAAAAATTTTTTTTTTTTCCAAAGAAACTAAAAAAATATTTTTTTTTCCAAAGTAACTAAAAAAATATTTTTTTTCCCAAAGTAACTAAAAAAATATTTTTTTTTCCAAAGTAACTAAAAAAATATTTTTTTTTCCAAAGTAACTAAAAAAAATTTTTTTTTCCAAAGTAACTAAAAAAATTTTTTTTTTTCCAAAGTAACTAAAAAATTTTTTTTTTTCCAAAGTAACTAAAAAAATATTTTTTTTTCCAAAGTAACTAAAAAAAATATTTTTTTTTCCAAAGTAACTAAAAAAATATTTTTTTTTCCAAAGTAACTAAAAAAATATTTTTTTTCCAAAGAAACTAAAAAAAAATTTTTTTTTTCCAAAGTAACTAAAAAAATATTTTTTTTTCCAAAGAAACTAAAAAAATATTTTTTTTCCCAAAGTAACTAAAAAAATATTTTTTTTTCCAAAGTAACTAAAAAATTTTTTTTTTTTCCAAAGTAACTAAAAAAATATTTTTTTTTCCAAAGTAACTAAAAAAAATTTTTTTTTTTCCAAAGTAACTAAAAAAATATTTTTTTTCCAAAGTAACTAAAAAAATATTTTTTTTCCAAAGTAACTAAAAAAATATTTTTTTTTCCAAAGTAACTAAAAAAAATTTTTTTTTTCCAAAGTAACTAAAAAAATTTTTTTTTTTCCAAAGTAACTAAAAAAATATTTTTTTTTCCAAAGAAACTAAAAAAATATTTTTTTTTCCAAAGTAACTAAAAAATTTTTTTTTTTTCCAAAGAAACTAAAAAAATATTTTTTTTTCCAAAGTAACTAAAAAAATATTTTTTTTTCCAAAGTAACTAAAAAAATTTTTTTTTTTCCAAAGTAACTAAAAAAATATTTTTTTTTCCAAAGTAACTAAAAAAATTATTTTTTTTCCAAAGTAACTAAAAAAAAATTTTTTTTTCCAAAGAAACTAAAAAAAAAATTTTTTTTCCAAAGTAACTAAAAAAATATTTTTTTTTCCAAAGTAACTAAAAAAATATTTTTTTTTCCAAAGTAACTAAAAAATTTTTTTTTTCCAAAGTAACTAAAAAAATATTTTTTTTTCCAAAGTAACTAAAAAATTTTTTTTTTCCAAAGTAACTAAAAAAATATTTTTTTTTCCAAAGTAACTAAAAAAATATTTTTTTTTCCAAAGTAACTAAAAAAATATTTTTTTTTCCAAAGAAACTAAAAAAATATTTTTTTTTCCAAAGTAACTAAAAAAATATTTTTTTTTCCAAAGTAACTAAAAAAATATTTTTTTTTCCAAAGTAACTAAAAAAATATTTTTTTTCCCAAAGAAACTAAAAAAATATTTTTTTTTCCAAAGTAACTAAAAAATTTTTTTTTTTTCCAAAGAAACTAAAAAAATATTTTTTTTTCCAAAGTAACTAAAAAAATATTTTTTTTCCCAAAGTAACTAAAAAAATATTTTTTTTTTCCAAAGTAACTAAAAAAATATTTTTTTTCCAAAGTAACTAAAAAAATATTTTTTTTCCAAAGTAACTAAAAAAATATTTTTTTTCCAAAGTAACTAAAAAAATATTTTTTTTTCCAAAGTAACTAAAAAAATATTTTTTTTTCCAAAGTAACTAAAAAAATATTTTTTTTTCCAAAATAACTAAAAAAAAATTTTTTTTTCCAAAGTAACTAAAAAAATATTTTTTTTCCAAAGTAACTAAAAAAATATTTTTTTTTCCAAAGTAACTAAAAAAATATTTTTTTTTCCAAAGTAACTAAAAAAATATTTTTTTTTCCAAAGTAACTAAAAAAATATTTTTTTTTCCAAAGTAACTAAAAAAATATTTTTTTTTCCAAAGTAACTAAAAAAAAATTTTTTTTCCAAAGTAACTAAAAAAATATATTTTTTTCCAAAGTAACTAAAAAAATATATTTTTTTCCAAAGTAACTAAAAAAATATTTTTTTTTCCAAAGTAACTAAAAAATATATTTTTTTCCAAAGTAACTAAAAAATTTTTTTTTTTCCAAAGTAACTAAAAAAATATTTTTTTTCCAAAGTAACTAAAAAATATTTTTTTTTCCAAAGTAACTAAAAAAATATTTTTTTTTCCAAAGTAACTAAAAAAATATTTTTTTTCCCAAAGTAACTAAAAATATATTTTTTTTTCCAAAGTAACTAAAAAAATATTTTTTTTCCAAAGAAACTAAAAAAATATTTTTTTTTCCAAAGTAACTAAAAAAATATTTTTTTTTCCAAAGTAACTAAAAAATATTTTTTTTTCCAAAGTAACTAAAAAAATATTTTTTTTCCAAAGTAACTAAAAAAATATTTTTTTTTCCAAAGTAACTAAAAAAATATTTTTTTTCCAAAGTAACTAAAAAAATATTTTTTTTCCAAAGTAACTAAAAAAATATTTTTTTTCCAAAGTAACTAAAAAAATATTTTTTTTTCCAAAGTAACTAAAAAAATATTTTTTTTCCAAAGTAACTAAAAAAATATTTTTTTTTCCAAAGTAACTAAAAAAATATTTTTTTTCCAAAGTAACTAAAAAAATATTTTTTTTTCCAAAGTAACTAAAAAAATATTTTTTTTTCCAAAGTAACTAAAAAAATATTTTTTTTTCCAAAGTAACTAAAAAAATATTTTTTTTCCAAAGTAACTAAAAAAATATTTTTTTTTCCAAAGTAACTAAAAAAATATTTTTTTTTCCAAAGTAACTAAAAAATATTTTTTTTTCCAAAGTAACTAAAAAAATATTTTTT